>NW_027077970.1:0-85000 GCF_963930625.1 Muntiacus reevesi | reverse complement strand
TTCATTCTAGCTTTGGCTATTGAGAGCTTTTTCCATACTCTCCTGCTTTTATTTTACATAATTCAGCTTTTATGGGGCTTTTTGGTCCTTCTTTCTCACATTTTAAGATTATGCTGCTTTACATATTTATTGTCTCAGTCCTAGTATCAGACACATATTTAAAGAGTCCTTGTCCCTTTTTGTTAGAGCATATTAATAAAAACTTGTATGTGGGAACTTAATAATCTCAGCAGACAATGCATGGAAATACACATGCATGTATCCAGACTATGCATACAGACGGTTATGAAGATTTTCACATGGAGTTATATGTTTCTGCATTAGGCTAAAGATAGTTTATAATGATGTCTCCAACCTGATCTCTTATGACACAGGTATTATACCCTTCTCCTTTTGTCTGCCTGTAACTTCCCACTCCAATGGTAAGAAACCTGGCTTCCACTACTCATCACTTATCAAATTCAGGGCTTGCTCCTTCAATAACTGATATGGTAGTTTCAGTCCTGTTAGCTACAAACCCCCGTGGAAAGAACTTACAGAGCCCATTGTTTATGTATGGTACATTTGCCTTTGGCCTGCAGATTCCATTCATTTACACAGTGAACTTAGGTCAGATAATTTTGTCCTAAGAGTGAGAGTGGCCTTTTAAAATTTTTCTTCTTCCTTTTAAATCTTTTGGCTGTGCCGCGTCATGTGGGGTTTTAGGTCCCTGACCAGGAATTGAACCCATATTTCCTGCACTGGCAACGTGGAGTCTTAACCACTGGGCCCCTAGGGAAGTCTGAAGCTTTTCATTTATTTCTCAATCTGTTATATTCTTTGTTAAATTCTGCATTCCAGTCTTTAGCACTCCATACCATAAATAAATAAATGTGAATAGGTAATAAATTACTTGTGTTCTGAAAACAGAAATCTATGTGCTTAGACAAATGCATAGTGGCAGGTATTCCTCACTAAAGTACCATGTGAAATATTTCAACCATATATTCCATAAACTCTTTATCATGTCTGTTTTACCTTTGCTAGAATGTCTTATACGATCATACAGTGTGTAGCACTTGAGGCTGGATTCCCTCACTCAGTAATGTAAGTGTTAGATTCATGCTTTCCTTTATTTTTATTTTAAATTGGTCTGTGGTTCATTCCTCTATATCTCTGAGTGCTATTTTATTGCATTAGATGAGAGGAAAGATAATTTTCCCCCTAGCCTCAATGTTCTTCACTGAGATGTTCATAATGAAAGGAAGATGGATTGGAGAAAAACAATCAGAAGTTTAATATATGACATGCATACCTCCTATATAGTTGAAAGATACCTGGGAAAACTGTCACTTTCTGAAATGGTCCAAGACTTTACCTTAAATGCTATCATCAGCTGAGAATGAAAGAAGGAGGTTAAGGAATGGAAGAAGCTATTTAAGGGAGATTATTAGGTGAAGCACAGTAAACAAAGACATGGTGGTATGCAGATTAACTTCCAGGTCCATTCCATAGACCTTCTTGATATTTAGTCAAGTCATTTAGTGATATCAAGTCAGTCTTGATACTTAGTCCATTCTTGATATTTAGCCATCCTCTATTTCCTGGTCCAGACAGGGACACGTCCTTAAAGATGGAGATATCCTTAACAAATGTAAATCTACTTCATAAAATGGAATTTCAACTTGGTTTTCAAAGATCCTCCTGGGGCGGCTGTTTGTTTTTTTCTTTTGTTTTGTTTTGTTTTTTTTTAATTAATCAGTCCAAAATAACCCTTTTGTCAAATGTGCATATTTTGGGTGTGCTTTTTGTGCTCCCCTTGAAATGTGCATTCAGGGGAGGAGTGTCACCCTGGAGACTGTTGATATGTGACCCCATGGACAGGGACTGGGTTGGTCACCCTGAAGAATGTGGATATGTGACCCCAGGGGAATGGTCAGAAGGAATTCACCCTGGAGACTGTGGAATTGTGAGCCCAGTTGCAAGGCTTGGGAAGGGGTCACCGTGGAGACTGTGGATGTGTGACTCCAGATACAGTGTCTGGGAGGGATCACCCAGGGGACTGTAGATATGTGATCCTAGATATAGGGTTTGGGATAATGTCACCCTGCAGACTGTGGACATGTGACCCCAGGTGCATGGTCCAGTGTGTTGTGATCACCCTGGAGATTGTGGAAGCGTGACCACAGGTACTGGGTCTGGGAAGTGGCGTCATCCTGGAGATGTGCACATGTGATTACAGACACAGGATATTTCAGGTGGAGTCACCTTGGAAACTGGAGGAGTGACCCCAGGTGCAGGGTCTGGGGTGAGGTTCAGTGACGTCAGGACTCTTGTCTTGTTGGGAGAGACACATCAGGATTCTCCTCGAGATGTTGCAATGCAATACGGACGCCTCTCAAGGTGAGGGGGGAGACCAAGTTTGCCTTTGCAGTTGCCAGAGCAATACTGTGACTCCTGTCAGTTTTCAAGAGGAGACAGGTTTCATCTCCTTTTGAAGCATTGAACTCCACATGCCTCTCGTGTTGTCAAAGGGATGTGAGGCCTCCTGTCAAAATGAGGCGGGGAACTAGGGCATTCTCTAGGGTCTCCACAGGGGATTCAGACGTCCCTTCCTCTTATGAGATGAAAGACGAACCTGCATTCAAGTCACTGCAGGGAAATCCGGCCTTATTTCAAACCAGGGCATCTTGGTGTCCATTCCACGTGAGGCAGCAAACTCAGGGTCCCTCTCACATATCTATAGCTGAGAGAAGCCTCCTCTTTAGGTGTTGTTTAAACCTGGCATTCCTCTTGAGTCAAAGCCAGGAAATCAGGTCTCATCTCGAGATGATTTGAGGTACACGGAGCTGTTTTCTAGTTGCTGTGCTGAACAGGGTGTTCCTCTATACTTAGGACAGTATTTTCGGGGAATCTCTGGAGTTGCCTAAAGGAAGTCAAGCCACATGTCGTGTTTGATGGGGAACGCCAGATGGCTCTGGAGCCAATGAAGGGGAATCTGGCCTCATCTTGAGTTGATTTGGAGTACACGGAGTGCTTTCATGTTGCTGCGGGGACCTCAGGGTCCCTCTAGACTTGTATCAGTGTTCTTGGGGACTCTCTAGAGTTCCATCAAGGACGTCAAGGCTCCTTTCATGTTTGATGGGGAACACGGACTTGCTCTGCACTCAATGCAGGGGAATCTGATCTCATCTCTCATCGAGTGGGAAGTCTCATGGTTTTTCTCGAGTTGCGGAGGGAACCTGGGGTATATTCTCGAGTGACGACAGGGATGGACTCTTAAAACTCCTGTTTGTTCAATGATGTCAGGACGCCTGTCTAGTTGTGAGGGTCACCTCGGGATTCTCCTCGAAACTTGGTTGGACAATAGGGATGCCTCTCGAGATGAGTAGGGAAACCCACTGTCACTTTCAAGTTGTTACAGGAATACTGGGATTCCTGTCAATTTTCAAGAGGAGTCAGTCATCGTCTACTTTTGAAGCATTGAACTCCGTGTTCCTCTCGAGTTGTCAAAGGGATGTGAGACCTCCTGTGGAAATGAGGTGGGGAACTAGGGCTTTCTCTAGGGTCTCCACAGGGGATTCAGACATCCCTTCATCTTTTGAGATGAAAGACAAGCCTGCATTCATGTCACTGCAGGGAAATCCGGCCTTATGTCGAGTCACGGCATCTCGGTGTCCATTCCACTTGAGGCAGCAAACTCAGGGTCCCTCTCACGTACCTACAGCTGAGAGAAGCTTCCCCGTGAGGGGGTTCTGGAAAGTTGGCATTCCTCTTGATTCGAAGCCAGGGAATCAACTCTCATCTCGAGATGATTTGAGGTACACGGAGCTGTTTTCTAATTGCTGTGCTGAACGTGGTGTTCCTCTATACTTAGGACAGTGTTTTCAGGGAATCTCTGGAGTTGCCTAAAGGAAGTCAAGCCACTTGTCGTGTTTGATGGGGAACGCCGGATGGCTCTGGAGCCAATGTAGTGTAATCTGGCCTCATCTCACGTTGATTTGCAGTACACTGAGCACTTTCGTGTTGCTGCGGTGACCTCAGGGTCACTCTAGACTTGTATCAGTGTTCTTGGGGACTCTCTGGAGTTCCATCAAGGAAGTCAAGGCTCCTTTCATGTTTGATGGTGCACATGGAATTGCTCTGCACGCAATGCAGGGGAATTTGATCTCATCTCTCTTCGAGTGGAAAGTCTCATGGACTTTCTCGCGTTGCAGAAGGAACCTGGGTTATATTCTCGAGTGACAAAGGGGATGGCCCCTCATAACGCGTGTTTGTTCAGCGACATCAAGCCTCCAGTCTCGTTGCGAGGGACAACTCGAGATTCACTTCGAGACTTGGCAAGTCAATAAGGAGGACACCTCTCGAGGTGAGGCGGGAGACCCAGTGTCCTTTCAAGTTGCCACAGGGATACTGGGATTCCTGTCAATTTTCAAGAGGACTCAGTCATCGTCTACTTTTGAAGCATTGAAATCCGCTTTCCATTCGTGTTGTCAAAGGGATGTGAGGCCACATGTCAAGATGAGGTGGGGAAATAGGGCTTTCTATAGGGTCTTCAAGGGGATTCAGGAATCCCTTCATCTGATGAGATGAAAGACGAGCCTGCACTCAAGTCACTGCAGGGAATTCCGGCCTTATTTCGAGTCAGGGCATCTCGGTGTCCAGTTCACTTGAGGCAGCAAACTGAGGGTCCCTCTCACATACCTAGAGCTGAGAAAAGCCTCCGCTTGAGCTGCTGTGGAAAGTGGGCATTCCTCTTGATTCGAAGCCAGGAAATCAGCTCTCATCTCGAAATGATTTGGGGTACACGGAGCTTTTCTCGAGTTGCTGTGCTGAACTTGGTGTTCTTCTATACTTGGGACGGTGTTCTCAGGGAATCTCTGGAGTTGCCTAAAAGAAGTCAAGCCACTTGTCCTGCTTGATGAGGAATGCTGGATTGCTCGAGAGCCAATGCAGGGAAATCAGGCCTCACCTCAAGTTGATTTGAGGTAAACGGGGATATTTCGTGTTGCTGCGTTGACCTCAGGGTCCCACTAGACATGTGACAGAGTTACTGGGGACTATGTGGAGTTTCATCTAGGAAGTCAAGGCTCCTTTCGTGTTTGATGGGGAACACCGACTTGCTTTGCGTGCAATGCAGGGGAATCAGGCCTCGTCTCACGGCGAGGGGGAATTCTCATGGTTTTCTCGAGTTGTGGCGGGAAACTGGGTTATATTCTCGAGTTACAGCTGGGATGGCCCTTCAAAACTTGTGTTGGTTCAGTGATATCAGGACTCCTGTCTAGTTGTGAGGGACACATCGAGATTCTCCTCGAAGCTTGGCAGGGCAATAGGGACGCCTCTCAATGTGAGAGGGGCAACCCAAGGTCCTTTCCAGTTGCCACAGGAATTTTGGGATTCCTATCAATTTTCAAGAGGAGGGAGCGATATTCCCCTTTTGAGGCATTTAAATCCACGTGCCTCTCGAGTTTCAAAAGGATGTGAGGCCTCCTGTTGAGATGAGCCGGGGAACTAGGGCTGTCTCTAGGGTCTCCACAGGGGATTCAGACATCCCTTCATCTTGTTTGATGAAAGACGATCCTGGATTCAAGTCACTCCAGGGAATTCCGGCCTTATTATGAGTCAGGGCATCTCGGTGTTCATTCCACTTGAGGCAGCAAACTCAGGGTCCCTCTCACATACATATACCTGACAGAAGCCTCCTCGTCAGGTGCTTGTGTAAAGTTGACATCCCTCTTGAGTCAAAGCCAGGGAATCAGCTCTCATCTCGAGATGATTTGGGGTACACAGAGCTTTTCTCGAGATTCTGTGCTGAACTTGGTGTTCCTCTAGTCTTGAGATGGTAGTCTCGGGTAATCTCTGGAGTAGCCTAACGGAAATCAAGTCACTTTCTGTGTCTGATGGGGAACGAGTGATGTCTCTGGAGACAATGCAGGGGAATCGGGTCTCATCTCGAGTTGATTTGAAGTACACGGTGCACTTTCATGTTGCTGCAGGGCACCTCAGGGTCTCTCTAGACTTGTGACAGTGTTCCTGGGGACTCTCTGGAGTTCCATCAAGGAAGTCAAGGCTCCTTTCGTGTTTGATGGGGAACACGGACTTGCTCTGAATGCAGTCCAGGGGAATCGGGCCTCATCTTGAGTTGATTTGGAGTACACGGAGCCCTTTCATGTTGCTGCGGGGACCTCAGGGTCCCTGTAGACTTCTGACAGTGTTCTTGGGGTCTCTCTGGAGGTCCTTCAAAGAAGTCAATCTCCTTTCCTTTTGATTGGGAACACGGACTTAACCTGCATACATTGCATGAGAACTGGGCCTCATCTCGCGGTGAGGAGAAAGTCTCATTGTTTTTCTGGAGTTGTGGAGGGAACCTGGTTATGTTCTAGAGTTACGGTGGGGATGGCCCTTCAAAACTCATGTTTGTTCAGCGATGTGTGAACTCCTGTCTAGTTGCGAGGGACACCTTGAGATTCTCCTCAAGGCTTGGCAGGACAATAGTGACGCCTCTCGAGGTGACGGGGGAGACCCAGTGTCCTTTCAAGTTGCAACAGACATACTGGGATTCCTGTCAATTTTCAAGAGGACTCAGTCATCGTCTCCTTATGAAGCATTGAATTCCGCATTCGACTCGTGTTGTCAAAGGGATGTAAGGTCACCTGTCGAGATGAGGTGGGGAAATAGGGCTTTGTCTAGGGTCTCCACAGGGGATTCAGACATCACTTCATCTTTTGAGATGAAAGACAAGCCTGCATTCAAGTCACTGCAGGGAAATCCAGCCTTATGTCGAGTCAGGGAATCTCGGTGTCCATTCCACTTGTGGCAGCAAATTCAGGGTCCCTCTCACATACCTATACTTGAGAAAAGCATCCGCTTGAGCTGCTTGTGGAAAGTTGGCATTCCTCTTGAGTCGAAGCCAGGGAATCAGCTCTCATCTCGAAATGTTTTGGGGTACACGGAGCTTTTCTCGAGTTGCTGTGCTGAACTTGGTGTTCCTCTAGACTGGTGGCGGTATTCTCATAGAGTCTCTGGAGTTGCCTAAAAGAAGTCAAGCGACTTGTGCTCTTTGATGAGGAATGCAGGATTGTTCTGGAGCCAATGCAGGGAAATCAGGCTTCATCTCGAGTTGATTTGTGGTACACGGGGCTCTGTCGTGTTGCTGCATTGATCTCAGGGTCCCTCTAGACTTCTGACAGAGTTCTTGGGGACTATGGAGAGTTTCATCTAGGAAGTCAAGGCTCTTTTCGTGTTTGATGGGGAACACGGACTTGCTCTGCATGCAATGCAGGGGAATCGGGCCTCATCTCACGGTGAGGGGAAAGTCTCATTGTTTTTCTGGAGCTGTGGTGTGGAACCTGGGTTATATTCTCGAGTTACGGCAGAGTTGGCCCTTCAAAACTCGTGTTTGTTTAGCGACGTCAGGACTCCTGTCTAGTTCCGAGGGACACCTTGGGATTCTTCTCGAGGCTTGGCAGGACAATTGGGATGCCTCTCGAAGTGAGGCGGGACACCAGGTTTCCCTTTGCAGTTGCCAGAGCCATACTGTGACTCCTGTCAGTTTTCAAGAGGAGTCAGGCTTCGTCTCCTTTTGAAGCATTGAACTCCGCTTGCCTCTCATGTTGTCAAAGGGACGTGAGGCCTCCTGTCGAGATGAGGCTGGGAACTAGCGTATTCTCTAGGGTCTCCACAGGGGATTCAAACATCCCTTCATCTGTGAGATGAAAGACAATCCTGCATTCAAATCACTGCAGGGACATCCGGCCTTATTTCAAGTCAGGGCATCTTGGTGTCCATTCCACTTGAGGCAGCAAACTCAGGGTCCCACTCACGTACCTATAGCTGACAGAAGCCTCCTCTTTAGGTGTTGTTTAAAGCTGGCATTCCTCTTGAGTCAAAGCCAGGGAATCAAGTCTCATCTCGAGATGATTTGAGGTACACGGAGCTGTTTTCTAGTTGCTGTGCTGAACGTGGTGTTCCTCTATGCTCAGGACGTTGTTCTCGGGGAATCTCTGGAGTTGCTTAAAGGAAGTCAAGTCACTTGTCATGTTTGATGGGGAACGCTGGATGGCTCTGGAGCCAATGAAGGGGAATCTGGACTCATCTCGAGTTGATTTGGGGTACACCGAACTATTTCATGTTGCTGCGGTGACCTCAGGGTTCCTCTAGACATTTATCAGTGTTCTTGGGGACTCTCTGGAGTTCCATCAAGGAAGTCAAGGCTCCTTTCATGTTTGATGGGGAACACGGAATTGCTCTTCACTCAGTGCAGGGGAATCTGATCTCATCTCTCATCGAGCGGGAAGTCTCATGGATTTTCTCGAGTTGTGGAGGGAACCTGGGTTATATTCTCAAGTGACGATGGGGATGGCCCGTCAAAACTCGTGTTTTTTCAGCTACGTCAGGACTCCTGTCTAGTTGCGATGGACAACTCAGGATTGTCCTCGAGTCTTGGCAGGGCAATAGGGATGCCTCTCGAGGTGAGGCGGGAGACCCAGTGTCCTTTCAAGTTGCCACACGGATACTGGGACTTCTGTCAATTTTCAAGAGGACTCAATCATTGTCTACTTTTGAAGCACTGAACTCCGTGTTCTACTCGTGTTGTCAAAGGGATGTGAGGCCTCCTGTCGAGATGAGGCGGGGAACTAGGGCTTTCTCTAGGGTCTTCATAGGGGATTCAGATATCCCTTCATCTTTTGAGATGAAGGATGAGCCGGCATTCAAGTCACTGCAGGGAATTCCGGCCTTATTTCGAGTCAGGGCATCTCGGTGTCCATTCCACTTGAAGCAGCAAACTCAGGGTGCCTCTCACATACCAAGAGCTGAGAAAAGCCTCCACTTGAGCTGCTTGTGGAAAGTTGGCATTGCTCTTGTTTCAAAGCCAGGGAATCTGCTCTCATCTCGAAATTATTTGGGCTACACGGAGCTTCTCTCGAGTTGCTGTGCTGAACTTGGTGTTGCTCTAGACTTGGGATGGTGTTCTCGGGGAATCTTGGAGTTGCCCAAAAGAAGTCAAGCCACTTGTGCTCTTTGATGAGGAATGCAGGATTGCTCTGGAGCCAGTGCAGGGGAATCGGGCCTCATCTCGAGTTGATTTGTGGTACACGGTGCTCTTTCCTATTGTTGCACTGACCTCAGGGTCCCTCTAGACTTCTGACACAGTTCTTGGGGACTATGTGGAGTTTCATCTAGGAAGTCAAGGCTCCTTTCGTTTTTGATGGGGAACATGGACTTGCTCTGCATGCAATGCAGGGGAATCGGGCCTCATCTCATGGCAAGGGGGAATTCTCACGGTTTTCTTGAGCTGTGGCGGGAACCTGAGTTATGTTCTCAAGTTATGGTTGGGATGGCCCTTCAAACTCGTGCTGATTCAGTGACATTAGGACTCCTGTCTAGCTGCAAGTGACAACTCGGGATTCTATTCGAGGCTTGGTAGGGCAATAAGGATGCCTCTCGAGGTGAGGGGGGAGACCCAGGGTCCATTCCAGTTGCCACAGTAATTTGGGGATTCCTATCAATTTTCAAGAGGAGGCAGCCATGCTCTCCTTTTGAAGCATTTAAATCCATGTGCCTCTGGAGGTTTCTAAAGACTGTGAGTCCTCCTGTCGAGATGAGCCGGGGAACTAGGGTTTTCTCTAGGGTCTCCACAGGGGATTCAGACATCACTTCATCATGTGTGATGAAAGACGAGCCTGCATTAAAGTCACTGCAGGGAAATCCAACCTTATTTCGAGTCATGGCATCTGGGTAACCATTCCACTTGATGCAGTAAACTCAGGGTCCCTCTCACATACCTAGAGCTGAAAGAAGCCTCCTCTTGAGGGGCTTGTGGAAAGTTGGCATTCCTCTTGAGTCAAAGCCAGGGAATCAGCTCTCATCTCGAGATGATTTGGGGTACACGGAACTTTTCTCGAGTTGCTGTGCTGAACTTGGTGTTCCTCTTGTCTTGAGACGGTATTCTCAGGTAATCTCTGGAGTTGCCTAAAGGAAGTCAAGCCACTTGTTGTGTTTGATGGGGAATGAGTGATGGCTCTGGAGCTAATGCAGGGGAATCGGGCCTCATCTCGAGTTGATTTGAAGCACACAGTGCACTTTCATGTTGCTGTGGGGTTCTCAGGGTCCCTCTAGACTTTTCAAAGTGTTCCTGGGGACTCTCTGGATTTCCATCAAGGAAGTCAAGGCTCCTTTCGTGTTTTATGGGGAACACAGACTTGCTTTGCATGCAGTGCATGGGAAGCGGGCCTCATCTCGAGTTGATTTCAAGTACACAGTGCATTTTCATGTTGCTGCGGGGACCTCAGGGACCCTCGAAACTTGTGACAGTGTTCCTGGGGACTCTCTGGATTTCCATCAGGGAAGTCAAAGCTCCTTTCGTGTTTGATGGGGAACACAGACTTGCTCTGAACGCAGTGCAGGGGAATCGGGCCTCATCTCGAGTTGTTTTGGAGTACACAGAGCCTTTACATGTTGCTCTGTGTTCCTCTCGAGTTGTCAAAGGGATGTGAGGCCTCCTTTTAAGATGAGGCTGGGAACTAGGGTATTCTCTAGGGTCTCCACAGGGGATTCAGACATCCCTTCATCTTGTGAGATGAGAGATGAGCCTGCATTCAAGCCACTGCAGGGACACCTGGCCTTATTTTGAGTCAGGGCTTCTCAGTGTCCATGCCACTTGAGGCAGCAAACTCAGGGTCCCTCTCACATACCTATAGCTGAGAGAAGCCTCCTCTTTAGGTGTTGTTTAAAGCTGGCATTCCTCTTGAGTCAAAGCCAGGGAATCAGCGCTCATCTCAAGATGATTTGAGGTACACAGAGATGTTTTCTAGTTGCTGTGCTGAACGTGGTGTTCCTCTATACTTAGGACGGTGTTCTCGGGTAAACTCTGGAGTTGCCTAAAGGAAGACAAGCCACTTGTCGTGTTTGATGGGGAATGCTGGATGGCTCTGGAGACCATGCAGGGGAGTCAGGCCTCACCTCGTGTTGATTTGAAGTACACAGAGCGCTTTCGTGTTGCTGTGGGGAACTCAGTGTCCCTCTATACCAGTGACAGTGTTCCTGGGGACTCTTTGGAGTTCCATCAAGGAAGTCAAGGCTCCTTTCGTGTTCATGGGGAACAGGGAATTGCTCTGCCTGCAGTGCAGGGGATTCAGGCCTCATCTCACGGCCAGGTGAAAGCCTCATGGTTTTTCTCGAGTTGCGGCAAGAACCTGGGTTATGTTTTCTAGTTACGACGAGGATGGACCTTCAAAACTTGTGTTGGATCAGCAACGTCAAGATTCCTCTCTAGTTGCGAGGGACACCTCGGAATTCTCCTCGAGGCTTGCATGGGCAATAGGGATGCCTCTCGAAGTGAGGCGAGAGTCCCAGGGTTCCTGTCCAGTTGCCATAGGGATATCGTGATTCCTATCAATTTTGAAAAGGAGTCAGGCTTCGTCTCCTTTTGAAGCATTGAACTTCGAATGCCTCTCGAGTTTTCAAAGGGAAGTCAGGCCTCATGTCGAGATAAGGCAGGGAACTAGTGCTTTCTCTAGGGTCTCCACAAGGGATTCAGACATCCCTTCTTTATGTGAGATGAAAGATGAGCCTGCATTCAAGTCAATGCAGGGAAATCCGGCCTTATTTTGAATCAGGGCTTCTCGATGTCCATTCCACTTGAAGCAGCAAAATCAGGTTCCCTTTCACATACATATAGCTGAGAGAACCCTCCTCTTGAGTTGCTTGTGGAACGCTGGCATTCCTCTTGAGTCCAATCCAGGAAATCAGCTCTCATCTTGAGATGATTTGTGGTACACGGAGCTTTTGTCGAGTTGCTGTGCTGAACTTGGTGTTCCTCTAGATATGGGACGGTGCTCTCGGTTAATCTCTGGGGTTGCTAAAAGAAGTCAAGCTACTTGATCTGTTTGATGGGGAATGCACGATGGCTCTGGAGCCAATGGAGGGGAATCCGGCCTCATGTCAAGTTGATTTGTAGTACACGAAGCTCTTATGTGTTGCTGTGGTGGCCTCAGCACCTCTAGACTTGTGAGGTGCTGAAGTCCCCAGTCTTCTTGGGGACTATGTGGAATTTCATCTAGGAAGTCAAGGCTCCTTTAGTGTTTGATGGGGACTCAGATGTGGTCTGCATGCAATGCAGGGGAATCACACCTCATCTCGAGTCGATTTGGGGTACACGATGCTCTTTTGTGTTGCTGCGGGGACCTCAGGGTCCCGCTAGACTTGTGATAGTGTTCTTGGGGACTTTCTGGAGGTCCATCAAGGAAGTCAAGGCTCCTTTTGTGTTTAATGAGGAACACAGACTTGCTCTGCACGCAGCATTGCAATCGGGCTTCATCTCGCAGCGATGGGGAAGTCTTATGGTTTTTCTTGAGTTTCAGCGGGAATCTGGGGTATGTTCTCGTATTACGGCGGGGATGGCCCTTCAAAACTCATGTTGGTTCAGCGACTTCAGGACTCATGTCTAATTGCCAGGGATACCTCGGGATTCTCCTTGAGGCTTGGCAGGGCAATAGGGACGCCTCTCGAGGTGAGACAGGAGACCCAGACTTCCTTCGCAGTTGCCAGAGGGATATTGGGATCCCTATCAATTTTCAAGGTGAGTCAGGCGTCGTCTCCTTTTGACGCCTTGAACTCTGCACTCCTCTCGAGTTGTCAAAGGGATGTGTGGCCTCCTGTCGAGATGAGTCGGGGAACAAGGGCTTTCTTTAGGGTCTCCACGGGGGATTCAGATATCCCTTCATCTTGTGAGATGAAAGACGAGCCTGCATTCACGTCACTGCAGGGAAATCCGGCCTTTTTTCAAGTCTGGGAATCTCATTGTACATTCCACTTGAGGCAGCAAGCTCAGGGTCCCACTATGATACTTATAGCTGAGAGAAGCCTCCTCTTGAGGTGCTTGTGGAAAGTTGGAATTCCCTTTGAGTCGAGTTCAGCAAATCAGCTCTCATCTCGAGATGATTTGGGGTACATGGAGCTTTTCTCGAGTTGCTCTGCAGAACTTGGTGTTCCTCTGGACTTGGAATGATGTTCTCGTGGAATCTCTGGAGTTGCGTAAAGGAGGTCAAGCCACATGTTCTATTTGATGGGGAACGTGTGATGGCTCTGGACCCAATTCAGGTGAATTGGGCCTCATCTCGAGTTGATTTGGGGTACACGAGCTCTTTCATGTTGCTGCGGAGTCTGCAGGGTCCCTCTAGCTTTGTAACAGTGTTCTTGGGGACTCTCTGGAGTTCCATCAAGGAAGTCAAAACTCTTTTCAAGTATGATGGGGAACACACACATGCTCTGCATGCAATGCAGGGGAATCAGACCTCATCTCACGGCGAGGGGGATGTCTCATGGTTTTTCTCGAGTTGCAGTGGGAACCTGGGGTATGTTCTTGAGTTGCGGTGGGGATGGACCTTCAAAACTTGTGTTGGGTCAGCGACGTCAGGACACCTGTCTAGTTGCGAGGGACATCTCGGTATTCTCCTCGGGGCTTGGGAGGGCAATAGGGAAGTCTCTCGAGGTAAAGTGGAGACCCAGGGTCCCTTTCCAGTTGCCACAGAGATATTGAGATTCCTATCAATTTTCAAGAGGAGGCAGGCATCATCTACTTTTGAGGCATTGAACTCCACGTGCCTCTCAAAGTTTCAAAGTGATGTGAGGCCTCCTGTCGAGATGAGGCAGGGAACTTGGGCTTTCTCGAGGGTAGCCACAGGGGATTTAGACATCCCTTCTTCTTGTGAGATGATAGATGAGACTGCATTCAAGTCACTGCAGGGAAATCCGGCCTTATTTCGAGTAAGAGCATTTCGGTGTCCATTCCACACGAGGCAGCAAACTCAGGATCCCTCTCACATACCTATAGCTCAGAGTCGCCTCCTCTTGAGGTGCTTGTGGAAAGTTTCCATTCCTCCTGTGTCATAACTCTCATCTCGAAAAGTTTTGGGGTACACGGAGCTTTTGTTGAGTTGCTGTGCTGAACTTGGTGTTCCTCTAGATATGGGACTGTGCTCTCGGTGAATCTCTGGGGTTGCCTAAAGGAAGTCAGGCTATTTGCCCTGTTTAATGGGGAATGAGGGATGTCTCTGGAGTCAATGCAGGGGAATCGGGTCTCATCTAGAGTTGATTTGAGTTAAACGAGTTCTTTCGTGCTGCTGCTGTCACTTCAGGGTCCCTGCAGAACTGTGACAGTGTTCTTGGGGACTATGTGGAGTTTCATCTAGGAAGTCAAGGCTCTTTTCGTGTTTGATGGGGAACATGGACTTGCTCTGCATGCAGTGCAGGGGAATCAGGCCTCATCTCGAGTTGATTTGGAGTACATGGAGCGCTTTCATGTTGTTTCGGGGACCTCAGGGTCCCTCTAGACTTGTGAAAGTGTTCCTGGGGACTCTCTGGAGTGCCATCAAGGAAGTCAAGGCTCCTTTCCTGTTTGATGGGGAACACGGACTTGCTCTGCATGCAGTGCAGGGGAATCGGGCCTCATCTCGTGGCGAGGGGAAAGTGTCATTGTTTTTCTCGAGTTGCGGTGGGAACCTGGATTATGTTCTCGTGTTATGACGAGGATGGCCCTTCAAAACTCGGGTTGGATCAGTGATGTCAGGACTCCTGTCTAGTTGCGAGGGACACCTCGGGATTCTCCTCGGGGCTTGGGAGGGCAATAGGGACGCCTCTCAAGGTGAGAGGGGAAACCCAGGTTCCATTTGCAGTGGCCACAGGAATTTTGGGATTCCTATCATTTTTCAAGAAGAGTCAGCCATCGTCTCCTTTTGAAGCATTTAACTCCGTGTGCCTCTCGAGTTTTCACAGGGATGTGAGGTCTCATGTTGGGATGAGGCCAGGAACTAGGGCTTTCTCTAGGGTCACCACAGGGGATTCAGACATCCCTTCATCTCGTGAGATGAAAGACGAGCCTGCATTCAAGTCACTGCAGGGAAATCCAGCCTTATTTCGAGTCAGGACATCTCAGTGTCCATTTCACTTGAGGCCACAAACTCAGGGCCCATCTCACATACATATAACTGAGAGAAGCCTCCTCTTGAGGTACTTGTGGGCAGTTGGCATTCCTCTTGAGTTGAATCCAGGGAAGCAGCTCTCAACTCGAGATGATTTGGGGGTACAGGGAGCTTTTCTCGAGTTGCAGTGCTGAACTTTGTGTTCCTTTAGATATTGGACGGTACTCTTGGTGAATCTCTGGAGTTGCCTAAAGGAAGTCAAGCCACTTGTCATGTTTGATGGGGAATGCGAGATGGCTCTGGAGCCAATGCAGGGCAATCGCGCCTCATCTCGAGTTGATTTCATTTACACGAATTCTTTTGTTTTGCTGCGGTGACCTCAGGGTCCCTCTCGACCTCTGGCAGTGTTCTTGGGGACTATGTGGAGTTTCATCTAGGAAGTGAAGCCTCCTTTCATGTTTGATGGGGAACACGGATTTGCTCTGCACTCAGTGCAGGGGAATCGGGCCTCACCTCGCGGCCAGGGGGAAGTCTCATGGTTTATGTTGAGTTGCGGCTGGGACCTAGGGTATGTTCTTGGGTTACGGCGAGGATGGCCCTTCAAAACCCGTGTTGGTTGAGCAGCGACAGGACTCCTGTCTAGTTTTGAAGGACACCTCAGGATTCTCCTCGAGGCTTGGCAGGGCAATAGGGATGCCTCTCGAGGTGAGGTGTTGACCCAGCTTCCCTTTGCAGTTGCCACAGGGATATTGCTATTCCTATCAATTTTCAAGAGGTGTTAGGCATCGTCTCCTTTTGAAGCATTGAACTCCGTGTTCCTCTCGAGTTGGCAAAGGGATGTAAGGCCTCCTGTCGAGATGAGGTGGGGAACTAGGGCTTTCTTTAGGGTCTCCACAGGGGATTCAGACATCTCTTCATCTTGTGAGATGAAAGACGAGCCTGCATTCAAGTCACTGCAGGGAAATCCAGCCTTATTTCGAGTCAGGGCATCTCGGTGTCCATTCCACTTGAGGCAGCAAACTCAGGGTCCCTCTCACATACCTAGAGCTGAGAAAAGCCTCCGCTTGAGCTGCTTGTGGAAAGTTGGCATTCCTCTTGAGTCGAAGCCAGGGAATCAGCTCTCATCTCGAATGTATTGGGGTACACGGAGCTTTTCTCGAGTTGCTGTGCTGAACTTGGTGTTCCTCTAAACTTGGGACGGTGCTCTCGGGGAATCTCTGGAGTTGCCTAAGGGAAGTCAAGCCACTTGTCTAGTTTGATGAGGAAAGCGGGATTGCTCTGGAGCCAGTGCAGGGGAATCGGGTATCATCTCGAGTTGATCTGGGTACTCGGAGCACTTTCGTGTTGCTGCGGGGACCTCAGTGTCCCTCTACACTTGCGACAGTGTTCTTGGGGACTCTCTGGAGTTCCATCACGGAAGTCAAGGCTCATATCCTGTTTTATGGGGAACACGGAATTGCTTTACATGCGATGCAGTGGAATTGGGCCTCATCTCACGGCGAGGGTGAATTCTCCTGGGTTTTCTTGAGTTGTGGTGGGGACCTGGGGTATCTTCTCGAGTTACGGCGGGAATGACCCTTCAAAACTCATGTTGTTCAGTGACGTCAGGACTCCTGCCTAGATGTTAGGGACACCTCGGTATTCTCATCGAGGCTTGATAGGGCAATAGGGACCCCTCTCAAGGTGAGGCGAGAGACCCAGGGTTCCTGTCCAGTTGCCACAGGGATATTGGGATTCCTATCAATTTTCAAGAGGAGTCAGGAATCGTCTCCTTTTGAGGCATTGACCTCCGCATGACTCTCGAGTTTTGAAAGGAGTGTGAGGCCTCCTGTTGGGATGATACGTGGAACTAGGGCTTTCTCTAGGGTCTCCACAGGGGATTCAGACATCCCTTCATCTCGTGAGATGAAAGACGAGCTTGCATTCAGGTCACTGCAGGGAAATCCGGCCTTATCTCGAGTCACGGCATCTCGGTGTCCATTCCACTTGAGGCAGCAAACTCAGGGTCCCTCTCACATACCTAGAGCTGAGAGAAGCCTCCTCTTGAGGTGCTTGTGGAAAGTTGGCATTCCTCTTGAGTCAAAGCCAGAGAATCAGCTCTCATCTCGAGATGACTTGCTGTACACGGAGCTTCTCTCTAGTTGCTGTGCTGAACTCGTGTTCCTCTAGACTTGGGATGGTGTTCTCGCGGAATCTCTGGAGTTGCCTAAAGGAAGGCAAGCCACTTGCTGTGTTTGCAGGGGAACGCCTGCTAGCTCTGGAGCCATTGCAGGGGAATCAGGCCTCATCTCGAGTTGATTTGTGGTACATGGAGCTCTTTTGTGTGATTGCGGTGACCTCAGGTCCCTCTAGACTTGCGACAGTGTTCTTGGGGCCTCTCTGGAGTTCCATCAAGGAAGTCAAGGCTCCTTTCTTGTTTGATGGGGAACATGGAATTGGTCTTCACGCAATGCTGGGGAATTGGGGTTCATCTCGTAGCGAGGGGGGAGCCTCATGGTTTTTCTCGAGTTGCAGCGGGCACCTGAGGTATATTCTCCAGTTGATTTTTGGCTGCACCAGACCACTGAGGAAGTTACCTTTTGACTATCCTTGATGACTGTTGTTAAATCCATCAAATTCTTTACATTTAATAGTGGAAACAAATGTGGTTAATGTAAGTTTGAAGTCAAGAATGCCAAATTAATTTGCCTCTCTATCCCTGTGTTCCCCTTCACAGCTAAAATTTTCACCAGAGCACTGGAGAATTCTTTGCTAAATATATATTCCACAAAATGTTATTCTTATGAAATTTTAAAATCTTTAATCAATAACTTTGGTAAATGGTGGACTAAATTAAAAAAATAAAATATTCGCCTATGCAGCATTTCCTATGTTTATTTAATCATGCAAGTCTTCTTTCTCTTCTCTCTCTCTCTCTCTCTCTTTTTTTTTTTTTTTTTTTTTTTTTTTTGCAGGTCTTCTATCTTCAAATGAGCATCTTGGGGTTTAGTGTTCCCCCAAACACCCTAAAAGAGCTACCCTAAGCCAACTTTTCAAGCACAGTCATAAGGTTCTTTTTGGTAGATTCATGTAGCATTTATTAATTAGATTGGATGAAGACTAACGATGCCTTCTTAACCTTGCCACCATGTTATAAGGAAAGCAAGTCTGGCACATAACTATGAAACATTTACTAAACAGAAATTCATTATTAATAAAACATGCATGCATGCTAAGTTGCTTCAGTTGTGTCCGACTCTTTGCGACTCTACGGACTGTAGCCCACCAGGTTCATCTGTTTATAGGATTCTCCAGGCAAGAATACTGGAGTGGGTTGCCACACCCTCCTCGATCTTCCTGACCCAGAAATCCAATCAGCACCTCTTACATCACCTGCATTGGCAGGTGGGTTCTTTACCACTAGTGCCACCTGGCAAGCCCACAATAATAAAACATAAGGTAAATCTCAATAAAATTCAGATCTCTGCTCTTTTAAATGCACTGATCACAGCCTGCATGAAAGATTCACTCAAGGCAGAACAATACAGGCAGATTTAGGTTCAACTTTTGGACTCAACATCTTTTAGAGATCAAGCCTCAAGTACCATCCCTAAGGTTACTGGCTACACAGTTTGCTAGATTTTATTTCCTGCTCAAAGAATAGAAGGGGTTGTCTTAAAATATTTCTGCCACATCAAAAGGCTTGAATAACACTTGTTTCACCAATGACAGTAAAATGAATTAGCACAATTTTATGTCACCTTTTCTATACTGAATATTCTTAAAATCATTTCAGACATTGTTATACACACATTGGGACATGTTTTATAACATCAGTTACCCTAATTTGCATCTTAGAGCAATGTGGTTGTGGTGTGAAATTATGAAAGGGGAGAAGGGAAAGAGCTACCTCATCGAACCATGTTGCCAAATGTGTTCTGTGAACCAACTGCATTAGAATCACCTGTAGTTCTTTCAAAATGAAGATTACTCCAAGTAATTGCATGCACACCCTATCTGAGAGTCACTGGCACCGAGAATCAGCCTAAATCTTCTTGAAATGGCTTCAAAATTTTCTATCTCCTGTACTTTTGCAGGCATTTTGTGCCAAAACAAAGGGAATATGATGACAGTAAAGATCGATAAAAATTTTAAAGGGTTACCTACTGGTAGCTAAACTTACATGATTCAAGAAGGTCCCATTCTGGTTCCTTTTCTGGATGTCACCACCAGGAATAAGAGCCACAAGATTTAATAACTGATGTGGCAATGGGTACCAACCAACCAGAATTGATGCCTTCCAGCCTGCAGGATCAGTGAACTGGCACTTTGTTGTTCCTGTATGTTATCAGCCCACAAATAACCATCGACCTCCCTGGCTGGCATACAGACAACTGCCTATAAGTAGTGGTGGGGTGATTTTTTTCCCTTTTTCTTTATAACTTTTATGTTGTGTTTTCTTTACTGGATTTGCTGTGTACTAACAATCGGTTGGTTGGATAGAGACAGTAGTGTCTTTGAGCCAACTCCTATTGACTTTGTAAAGTCAGTTGTTTGTATCTTTTCCAAACTCTACATTCAGTGATATCACACTGTTGCTTGAACTGGATCACTGTGGGAGTGTTTCTATCAAAGTGAATACTACCAATATGCTTCCCTCTCATAGCTGGTTGTTATACATTTTGCAGCACACCACTGGAGAGAGAGATTATTTTTTTTCACACCACTACTGTAATACATATAAATGTACTAGATATAACATTTATCATTTTAAACATTTTGAGTGTCCAGTTAAGTGGCATTAAGTGTGTTCACACTGTTGTACAACACCATCACCTCCATCTCCAGAATTATTTCATCCTTCCAAACTGAAACCTTGTACCCACTAGACCACAACTCCACAGCCCTGGATAACCACTGCTCTACTTTCTGTCTATGAATTTGTCTATTCCAGGCAGCTCAAAGAAGTGGAATCACACAGTAACTGTCTTCTCATGTCTGACTTCTCTCACGTAGTGTAATGATTTCAAGGAACACCCATGTTCTAGCATGTTTCAGAATTTCATTCCTTTTCAAGGCTGAATAATATTCCATTTTATGTATATACCATATTTTGCATATCTGTTCACATGTTGATAAATATTTAGACTATTTCTATGTAATTTTACTGAGGCGTAATTCACATATAACAAAATTATACATTTTAGGGCACACTGTTTGATGCACTTTGAAAGATGTATATATCCATGCAAACACAACAAAGATACAAAATAGTTCCACCACTCCCACCACGCTAGAAAGCTTCCCCCTCACCTTCTTTTAAAGACTTGGTTATTTGCCTGCACCGGGCCTTAGTCGCATTGTGGGGCTCCTCCTCACCTAGTATCCGCAGCGCGTGGCCTTAGCTGTGCTGCAGCACGCAGAACCTTGGTTCCCGGAACCCGTGTCCCATGCACTGCAAGGATAATTCTTAACCACTGGACTCTTGGGAAAATCCTTCATCCTTTACCTCTGTCAACATGCCCCAAACTCCCTGTCTCAGGCAACTGCCATTGTGATTTCTATTAATACAGATTTATTCTGCTCGATGGAGAATTTTCAGTAAATAAAATTAGACAGTATCATACTTGATTCGGGCTCAGCTTTTTCACACAGCATAATGTTTGCAAGACTCATCTGTACTGCTGTGTGTCTCAGTGATTCTTTCCTTTTTGTTGCTGGGCAGCATTCCACTGGCAAGGACTGTGAAGAATCTGAGATTTTATCCTGTTTGCAAGCTAAAAAGTTAGGCTGCCTCGGATTCATGCTTGTACCAGATCAAATATGATTTTTTTGCATGTAAGTTATGCCTCAATAAACTTATACAGGTAAAAACAACCTAAATGTCCACACATAGTAAATCTTGAGTCATAGCTGAGGAACCCTAAGCTTAGAAAACCTCAATCTTTAATAAGAGACTTCAAGAAAATCTGCCCAACCTTTGTTCCTGGAAGGAGACATTATCTTCATCATACTGGACTCCAAAAAATTTGCCTTCTGCTCCAGATGGAGAAATTATATTTTCCAAGGGTATCTTCTGTGCAAGTGTTTTTTTTTTTTTTTTTAAAGAAGATTGTCTGGAGCAAAACTGTCAGCACCTCTATTCATAAGACATGTGGAAACACAAGGGACCCATGGGAATCATGTCCCAGTGTCTGGTGTGTGAATGAAGTGAAGTGAAACTTACTCAGTCATATCTGACCCTTTGTCACCTCATGTGTATACAGCCTGTGGAATTCTTCAGGCCAGAATGCTGGAGTGAGTAGCCTTCCCCTTCTCGAGGGAATCTTCCCAACCCAGGGATCAGATGGAACCCAGGTCTCCCACTTTGCAGGTGGATACATTTGTTTGTGAAAATAATGTTTGTCAAACATTTGTGTGAGAATACATTTGTTTATTCACTCTCCTGTTGATAAATATTTGTTTATTCATCTCCTATTGATGAATGTGATTCACTCTCCTATTGATGAACATGGAGATTGTTTGCACTTTGGGCTATTATGAATAAAGTTGATATGAACATTCTTAGACACATGTTTTGGATCTCTATGTTTTAATTTCTCTAGGGTAAATACCTAGGACTGTAATTGCTAGGCCATATGATAAGTCTATGTTTAACATTATTAAAGCATTGCCTGGTTTCAAAAATAGTCATAATTTTTTTACTTCTGCCATTAGTGTATGAGAGTTCCAGGCGCTCCCCCTCTTTGCCAGTAAATATCAACATTTTATCGAGTCTACTTTATTATTATTATTTTCTCTCTGTCTTTCTCTATATATCTCATCCCCACTCTTTCAGAGAAAGTTGCAGATATGACACCACTTTACCCCTAATGTTTTGAAGTGTGTTTCTTAAAAAAACTTTTATATGACCACAGTACTATTATTAAAGTCAGGAAATTAATATTGATACAATACTGTTATCTAACTTAGAGATTTTATTCAGAATTCACCAACTTTGCCCATAAGGGCCTATTTTGCAAAAGAAAATCTGATATTATGTGTCATTTAATTATAATAGCCTTTTGATTCTTAACAGAGTGATTTGTATTAGTTTTTACATTAGAAGCAAATGGCCCTGTGATCTTAATCTCTTTTTAGGCATTATGATCTCCATTTTTATCTTTATTTTTATTTATTTATTTAATCTTTATTTTTAATAAGTTAACTAATTAATTACATAAAGCAATACATTCACATGGCTCAAAATTTTAAAAGCATGAAGTATTCAAAGGGAAAAATCTTTTTTCTACTCTACTCTCAGGTTCCCAATTTGGAGACTCCCCAAATAGAAATTTGTAATCGACCCCTAATTGACTAAGTATACTTTTTTTTTACACAAATCTGCTGACTATTGTTTGCCAAACACTTGAGATGGAGGAATTCATTTTCTTTTAAAGCAATGAGGTAATCTGGCAATGATGAAAAAAAGGATTGCTGTAAAGCTACTTCCTCTTTCAAATTAAATTGATCTTAGTCAGATTAAGAAGCTACTTACTACTACCTGTCTCCTTACTTCTCCTTCTCCCCCCGCAGGGGACTGTGTCACCAGGACCTAATGCTGAAGCTTGTCACAGGTGAGGGACTTTGTGCAGAGGAAAGAAATAAAGAACTTGATCCACCCAGATGGCTCAAGAAATCCAGATTATCTCTGCCTTTCTCCTCTTGTTCTTATGTTACTTGGGAGAAAGATTCTAGAGGACAGAACTACACAAGGACCGTGTCTAATTTCTGGAGGAAGACCTTCCTTAAGACTCTGGGCTAGGACCCTCTCGGGTCAGTGACAGTGATTCAGGCAAGATTTGCCTTATATTCTGAGAATGGTAACGTGGAAATGGTAAAATAGTCAAGTGTCACAGGCACTGGCAGTGAAGACCCAGGTGTGCAGATGAGTCTTGTCACTTGCCCCTGGGTATGGCTGTTATATTTTCCAAATACAACATATAACCTGAAAGAAACTTTCCCAAATAAGTGAATTTATTTATATTAAAATTTCCAGTAGGATAACCATAATATATAGCTATTTGCAGGTTGTTTATTCATTATTGGAAATCTTCTTACTCTCTTATGACCTACTTGCATTTAAAAAAAAAAAATGGCTCTACTAGTTTTTTCTTTTTTTTCTTTTTTTAAAGATTATAGTGTAGAAAATTTCACACACAAAAAATAGAACACAAATCTCCATATTCTCTTATCCTCCAGCTCCAAGTTTTCAGCTCAAGGACAAGCTTTTTCTATTTCTGCTCGACCCACCTCACCCCCCAACCCTTCATACAGATGGTTGAAGCAAATCCTAAACCAAAGCAAAGCAAATCATCTTATACCATCATTTCATCCATAAATGTTTCAGCATGTTTTCTTAAAAGGCAGTGAGTCTTTTAAAAAAATAATTTAAATTCCTTTATCATTATCCACGATTCCTTAATATTATCAAAGATCTAGTGTTCATATTTCCTTGATTGCCATAATATATAATTGAGCTTCTTTGTTTAAATCAGGGTTCTTGGCTGATGTATCACTTAAGATTCTCTGATCTTTATCTTCCTACTCAGTCTCTCTTTTGAGGAGGGTATTTATATTGAAATATAGTTGATTTACTCCCCTGGTGGTTCAGCAGTAAAGAATCCGCCTACAATGCAGGAGACACGGGAGGCTTGGGTTCAATTTCTGGGTCGGGAAGATCCCCTGGAGGAGGGCAGGGCAACCCACTCCAGTATTCTTGCCTGGAGAGTCCCATGGAAAGAAGAGCTGGTGTTCTGTAGTCCATAGGGTGGCAAAGAGTCAGACGCAATGGAAGAGACAGAGTATGCATGGCACATAGCTGATTTATAATATTACATTTGTTTCAGTTATACAATACAGTGAATCAGTATTTTTACAGATTATACTCCATTTTATTATGAAATAATGACTATTTTTTCTGTGCTGTACAATACATCCTTGGGGTTTATTTACTTCATACATAGTAGCTTTTTAATTTCAATTTTTTAAATTCTGAAAGTATGATAACACATTTACAGGAGACTTGGAAAATACACTGTATATTACAATTATTTTTTAAGGAGATAAATTAAGATTTTTAGTTGGAGTTTTAGTATCAAACTCTCAAAAATTAGTAGAATGAATATGTAGAGAAATAGAATGATATACTAGACCTGAAAAACACTATGAACCAATTCAATATAATTAAGATTTATACAATTTTTACACAACAGTAGGACACAAATTCTATTCAAGTTCCCATAGACTGTAAATTGGGAGACTCTGGAACTTATCCAAGGACATAAAACAACGTGCAAAAATTTCATGGTCTGAAAGGTATTGAAATCACACAAGGTCTGTTCTCTTATCACAGTGGAATTACGTTAGAAACCAACATAAAAAGATATTTGAAAATAACCCACATCTTTTCAAGTGCAATGTGACATTTACTAAGAGAGTTACTCAGTCTCTCTCTATTTTCTTGATAAAGGATATAAATCGGAAAATATTTCTTAAAGTTAACCTTTACTGTAGGTAAGCTGCAGTTGCAGGTATGGTGCAAATTCAAACTGAAATAGTATTTAAAAGCATCCATTGGCAGAGTTCTCTAATTTATCACGGCAGATTTGAACTATAATAACTGAATAAGGTAAATCTATTACTTTGCAGACAAAGTATAAATATGTATGTTACACCAGATTACATTAAAATGTCTGTTAGTTTATTTTTCATTACCATTCCTGCTGTCAGTTCCACTTTCTCATTCACCTTAGTTATAGCTTAGTACTTAAAGTATTGAGTGGTCAAAGTTCAAACTTTAGGAGGAATGAAATGGCATTTCTTGGTCTTAAATTCTAATTATGCACCACAGGCTGAATTGTAGCTCTTTTCTCTCAAAATGTGTAGGTTTTCTGTTGATAAATTGGCATCTGTATTAGGGTGCAACCTTAGGGTAACTGACTGCTTACTTTTTAAGTTTTGTTAAACGCATATAGTGTGTTTGTATTTGCTGCATAATTGAGAAGTTTCATTTTTGCCCAAGTATTTTTTATTTTAAAGCTTTTTAGGAATTTGAAATCTTTCATCTTTGGAAAGAAATCTCAAGTTAATATTAAATCTTATTTTCAGTGGTTGAGTACTCAGATCCTGACTGAGGTGGTTTATTTGTAATACACTCTTTGTATCCTTAGGATCCTTAATTTAAAGTATACTGTATTTAATATTTTTAAAACACACAGTGTTTTAAAATACAATGTAATGTTAACTTTTTAATTAACTTCAGTTTTTGGAGTCCTGTATTATTAACTTTAGGTCAGTAGTATAATTTTATACACTATGGAGATTTTGTTGTGTCCTAGCTTTGTATTTTAATGCTTGCTGCGTTCAGTGTAAATGTTTCCTTATTGTTTTGTTTTTACCATGAAGATCAGAATTTGTGAGAAAGAGTTAGATGCAAAGGTTAATTGAGCACCTATAAATTTGGCTGTTTAATTAAAATTCAGTTCCTCAGTAAACAGTAGTCACATTTTAGATGCTTAGTAGCTTCAGGTGGCAGTGGCTACTGTATTGCACAGCACAAATACAAGAACAAAATGGCTCTGTCACTGCAGAAAGGTCTTTTGAATAGTGCTGCTTTGCAGTGAGTTAGGTTCTGTCTAGACTCTGGGAATACAGAGATAAACATGACTGACAAGGCAAACACTTAGCTCCTGGTGGGGTTCAGAGATGGCAAACAAATAGCTGATGTCCATCATGTCATCATTAGGAAGAAAGATGAAAGTGGGTAAGAGAGAAGATGTAATGAAACAGTGTGCGGGGAGGTACCTGTTAACTAGGTGGTCAGGAAATGCCTTCTTAATATTTGCATGTCAGTGAATGAAGAGAAGGAGCAAGTCTTGTGAAGACCTGTAGGAAGACCCTTCTAGGCACAGGGAACAGCAAGTGCAAAACCCTGAAGTGAAAACAGATTGGACATACTTGAGGAATGGCAGCAAGGCATGTGCAAGTGAGGTCCTGGGAGAATGGTGGGTGATGAGGGGGGACATGACGGACAGTAGCCACATCATGTGGTACCTTGTGGTCTGTGGTAAAGACTTAGAATTTTAACCTGAGTGTGGTGAAAAGACATTGGAGGGTTTTGAGCAGAGGAGTGGCATGATCTAAATTATGTTTATTTAACTTTAATATGCCAGATTTACAAATAAAACAGTTAAAAACCCCCATGCCCTCATTCTCCAACTCTAGCAAAATGGGCCCAACTGAGATCATTGATCCCATGGATGACCTGTCCTTCCTTTATATATATTATCTCCTTTATCCTTCCCTGTAATATTGTGAAGTAGGATTTGTGTTTTAAAAGATCACCCTGGCTGCCGTGTAGAGAGTTAAGTTTAGAGGGGCAAGAGGAAAAGCATGAGGGCCTTTGGGAGCCTGAGACAGCAGTCTTAAGTGAGAGGTGATGGTGGCTTGGAGTCGAACGGCAGGTGGTGGTTGAAGTGATGAGAAGCAGCCAGATTCTGGTGAAACCAGCAGGAATGCTGGTGTATGTAGTTAAGGAAAGAGGAGCAGGGGTGATGCCTGTACTGTGGTCCAGATGATGATGTGACTGCCCATAGGAGAGTTCAGTTTATTCATGTTAAGTTTAAGATACCTAGTAGAAGTCCAGAGGTTGTCAAGGACACATTTTTAGGTTAAGAAAAAGAGGAAAACCCAGTGAAGGTAACTAAGGAGATATGCTGCAATAGCTAGCTGTTGATTTATGGTCTGAGTTTGGCCTCCAGGTTTGCTAGAGCTGGAGCTAGCTATTGTAGTGTCTCATGTCCCATATCCCAAGCAACCCCTCAGCCACTGGCAGACTGGAATGATTGGTCCTCTGGATAGTAGGGAATCAGTGTTTCAGGTAGGAGAACATGATACATTGAAGAATACTGCTGAAGAATTTAGACAAACACATTGATTTGTGAAGGTATTAAATGTCTTTAATGAGCAATAGAATTTCTAGAGAATATAGTTACTCTTAAATGGAACACTAAGTAGAAGATTTTCTTGTATACTTTATAAATATTGCATTAGTAGTTCAAAATCAGAATTTTATTAAATTTTACTTTCTCCCTTTTTTTTCTCATTTTCAGTAGATGAAATGCATGTAAAAATGAAAGCACCAAAAAGAACTGTGGGTGAAAGTTGGATGGCCTAACAGTTTATTCAGATTTTAAGATTTATTTACATATTATATCATTAGCAAAAGGTGTGTTATAAGGGTAAATTTGTAAGTGAATATTGACAAGTTGTTAAGTTTCTGCTTAAAGTCTTATTTGCTATTTTAAGTTATTGTTTCTTACAGATTTTCTAATCTGTGCTTATTTTACTAGGAGTCATGGCTTTGAAAGAATTACCTTACTGATTTCAAACACCATTTTAGGAGTAATTTTCCATATGCCTTAAAAGAAATAACCAAGCAAAAAAAGGAAAGGGACAAATAAAAGATATTGCCATTCTCATCCACTGTTTAACCTGACATTTTCAGAAAACAGTCTCACACTGAACTTTGTACACTGCAAGTAGTTGTTATCTAGACTGTGACGTAAAGATAAAAGCTGTAGTATCTGATCTTAAACAAGTCACTTTAAGCCCTGGACTTCCAATTTTACTTAGTTTTTATTTTTATTTTTAATCTGTGAAGTGAATGTTTTGTGCTAAATGAGTGTCAGTTATCAAATTGTATAGATAAGAATTTAATAAAAATTTGCTTAGAGTGGACAGTTTGTTTGTGAGAGGCACTGTGTAATTACTGAATCTTTGAGAGCATAACATCACTAGTTTCTGCTCTCATTTATATACACAAGGAAGCGTAATGTAACTGTTATCAGTATCCTGATGGAAGAGGGATAATTGAAGAAAAGCAGTTCTCTTTTTTAAAATAAGTGAAAAGAACAAATTATGGATGAAGTTTCACTGGAAAAGTGTAAGCCTGGAAGTTATTTGAAATGTTTACCTGAAGTAAGAGCAGATAAACGTAAAAACAAATTACCAAATAAAACTTGACAAGCAGATACAGATACTCAAGGTGCAATTCCCCAAATGAGCAAACGCTTGAACAGATTTTAAAGTCTTTGTCAGAAGGTTCTTAAACTTATCAAAAGGAAGAAACTACTTGGAGAATCAGTGAGGCTCTTTGGGCAGAGTTCAGAGGATATGCTCAGAAGTGATAAGTATGTTGTAGGCAGAGAAACTTCATTCACTGAAGTTTTTTGGTCTCTCACTGTAAGTAAAGTATTATGACAGATAATTAGATGCCCTAAGGTATATTCTTTGATCTCTTAAGTGATTCATAAATTGCAAAAATCAATACAAAATCTTAAAATTGATAAAAATGTGTGTCAGACTCTAGTCATGAGATGGAAATCATACCAGTGATTTTCACAGAGAATTTAATACAACCGGTTGTTAACTAGGCATTTCCACTTAATAGTGGAAAGACAAAAGGGAACAGCAAGGTCTTGTCGGAAGCCACCACTGCCTCCTGACCGGAGAGCAAAGAGAAGAGGGCAAGTGGCTGGAAAGAAAGGCTGCAGCCCAAACTCAGGCCTCGAGGAAGGGGTTTGCACTCAGCTGGGACTAATGTCTTTGGGATCAGGAGAGGGGCCCAGTGGGGTAAGGGTACAGGGCTCAGCGAAGAGGGTTCTGCTGGCTGGCGCTGGTGTTCTAGGGGCACGGTGATACTGGTTCTGTGTCAGGAAGATACAGACTGGAACCAACTCTGGCTGCTAGAATGAACTGCTGCTGGCCTGAAGAGTGGTTGGGTTGCACTGGTGGCAAAAGGAAGCAAAAAATAGGACTAGGAAGCAAACAGAAAGTGCCGCATTTTCCTCCTCCAGCTTTCTGGTCTCAAGTACCCCTTGACTTCCAGGTGGCTCAGTGGTGGAGAGCCCTCCTGCCAGTGCAGGGACAGATTTCAATCCCTGGGTTGGTAAGATCTGCTGGAGAAGGAAATGACTACCCATTCCAGTATTCTTGCCTAGAATATCCCATGGAAAGAGGAGCCTGGCGGGCTGTAGTCCACGGGGTTGCTGAAGAGTCTGACACAGCTTAGTGACTAAACAAAAACAAGCACTTTATTGGCAGAGCCTAACAAGAAGCAAACTGTAAAGGAGAAAATGTGACTCACCCCCAGGATCACAAAGTAAGAGCGTGGAAGGGTAGTTTTAAGGCTGAGAAACAAAAGCTCAATAACTTGCAGGAAGAAAAATGAATCTACATCTTTCACACAAGGCATATTTAAGTGTCATTAGAACTTTATAGTCAAGAAATGCTATAGGAATTAATAGGAGAAGACAGATCCTTGTTAGGATAAACAGACAAGGCAGTGTTGGAGAGTAGTGTTTTAATGTGAATGTGATTTTAGCAGGCAGAAGTGAAGTGAGGGATGATTGCAGTAATGGAAGGAGATATTATAGGGTATGAGAAAGCTATAAAATTGCATAATGGAGGACATGGGACAGACCTGGATCAAATTGGTTTCTACTGATGACTAACTTTAATGCTGAAAGTCATTTTTTGTCTCTGACTCTCATTTCTCTTTCATCCTTGATCCTTTAGGCATTGAAGACTATTATTGGTTGGATCAAAACCATGTTTTAGGACCATTAATTTAGAGTTTCTGGAGTTGGAGGTGACAGAGAATCAAATATGGAGATACTTTCTTGAGCAAGTAAGTTGTTACTTGCTCCAAACACAGTTTTCTTATTAACACAGAAGTTTTTAATCAGGTCCATGGATAAGGTTGAGAATATCCTTCAATGCGTGAATATAATGACATGTGATTTTTATGTTGTCAAGGAAGAGGTTTCAGGTGTAATTTTCATCAAAATGAGATTAAATAAAAGGATGTTTGGAATTTGGTAGACCATTAAATGTAAGTAAACTACTCAAGAGCATATGGGTGTACTGTCATTATTCACTTTATTGGGCACTTAATATGTTGAAGGCACTTAGGAAAAAGAATGTAGGGTAATAAAAGTATATCAGTATAGTAGGGAGCTGGTCCTGCTCTTTCATGGGGGGCATAGGTCCTAGGGAGGGCTGCCTGCCTAGGTAGTGATTTGTGCTAAGATATAGAAGGTGAAAAAGGAGTTAACGATGAAGACACTGAGGTGGTGAAATTGTGGCATTTTTAACAAAAGTGGATTGACAGTATTACCATAAATTTCCCTAGTGATTTGTTTTGAGGGTCCGCAGGCTGCTCTTGAACTTCCATAAGGAAGCGTGTTGAATATTTCTCAGATAGCCTTTGGAGGCTATCTATTAAATTCACAGATTCAAGTTAGAGGAGCCAATGTGGCCTAAGCTGGTGGTCTTCAATTTTGACCTGATGTCTAGATTTTTTTTAATCTTGGGTTGAACTGTGGAGTTACAAAAGATATTATTTTCATTGTGGTAAGATGTCCATAGCATAAAAATTAGCATTTTAACCATTTTTAAAGTGTACTGATTGGTGGCATTAAGTACATTTCACATTTTTCATGTTACCAGTCTGAAACTCGGTACACATTAAATAACAGCTTCCTATGCTCTTCTCCCTCCAGGTACTGGGAACCACTATTGCATTTTTCCCCTTTATTAATTTGACTGTTCTGGTACCATGTATCAGTAGAAACTGAAAACACTGTTTTATGTCTGGCTTAACTTCATTTAGCATGATATCTTTAAGGTTTATTCATGTTGTGGCACTACTAGCATTTCATTCCTTTTTTTTTTTTTTTTTTTAAATGGAGTTCATTTTTTAGAGCAATTTTAGATTCGTATTAAAATTGAACAGAAAGTACGGAGTCCTCATACACTACTCCTACCCCCATGGATGCACAGCCTCCCTCACGTCAGCGTCCCACACCAGAGTTGTGTATCTGTTGTAAAATACAAACCTCAGTGATACATCATTTACACTGGAGTCCTTGGTTTATGTGAGGGGTCACTCTTCTTGTTGTACAGTCTGAGTTTTGTGTAAAGACATAGTGTCATACGTGGTATTTTCACTGATCCAGAAGCAAGTTGCCCTCCAAATACACATTCTGCATCTATGGATTCAGAAAGCCACAATCCATGCACATGATACACCATCTGCAGTTGGTTGAATATGTGGAGGCAGAACGGTATGGAGGGTTAACAGTATTCTTCACCACTATGCATTCACAGTTTAAAAGAACATGCCAGTTTCACTTAAAATTGTTCTTAATTAAGTAAAAAATTACTAATCTTATTAAGTCACAATCCTTGAAAACACATAATTTTAATATTCTGTGTGGTGAAATGGAAAGTGTGCCTGAAGTATTTTGGCTGCATGCCAAAGAATGATGGTTGTCTCGAGGAAATGCACTTGTCATTCTGTTTGTATTTTCTGCAATGGACATGATTTTAATTTAAATGACTAACTATGCTTATTCAGACTTGGGTATTTGTAGATATTTTCTCAGAAATGAAAAAAATAAGCCTATCAGTTTCAGGAAAATAGTGTCTGTGCTAGAGATAAAATTTGAACTTTCAAGCAAAAATTAATATTTTTGGAGAACTTGTATCCACCATCTGAGTTTTATCTGTATATTCTATTTTTTTGCTCTTCATTTTTTTCATCTCTCTTCATTAGGCTTATTTAGAAGCTGCTAGAGGATTTACACACACACACAAAAATACATACATTATATATATATATATATATATATATATAATATAAAATGAAGGAGAATATATGTATTCTCCTTTATTTCCAAGGACTGTTTTAACAGAGCACAGTGCTTGAGCTTGGCAGTTTTCTTGTTTGAGCGTACTGACCATACTGACTGCAACGCTTCGCTCTGTTGGTTCCCACTGCTGTTAGGAAGTCAGCTATGAGTCTGAACTGTTGCTACTTTATAAAAGTTACTTTCCTCCCCACCCCCCCTACCTCCCCCATAAGACTTTGCTCCTTGTCTTTTATTTTCTGCTGTTTGACAATGATGTATCCAGGTGTGGTTTTCTTTTTTATTGATTTTCCTTGGAATTCAGTGAGCTTCTTAAATCTGAGATCTTGAGTGAAGTGTCTAAACACATCTGAAAAATTCTCATCTTTAAAATATTAATGCCATTTTTCTCCTTCCCTTTAAAGACTAATTGATTGTATATAAGACCCACTTACTGAATTTTTTGTTTCTCTTTGTCTCATTCAAACATACATTTGTTGAATTTGTTTTATTTTTATTTTTCAGTTCTAGAGTTTCTGTCCAGTTATTCCAGCACTGTTTGCAGAAAAAGACTCTTGTTTCTCTTTTGGATTGCTTCGGCTCCTTTGTCTGAAATCATCAGTTGACTGTACTTGTAGGCCTGTCTTGGGGCTCTTCCACTGACCTATGTTTGTCTGTTCGTTCACCAGTTCTGTGCTGTCTTGATTACTGTAGTACAGTAAGCCTTGAAATCGAGTGGTGTGAGTCCTCCAACATTGTTCCGCTTTGGTCTTGTGTTGGGTAGTCTAGTGCTTGCCTTTGTGTGTAAACTTCAGAAATCATTTTGTTGATAACTATAAAGTAACTGGCTGGGGTTTTGATTGGAATTGTGTTGAATCTATAGATCTAGTTGGGAAAAATTGTTGCGTTAACTACTGAGATGATGTATAACTGGGATTGTTTTATGTAAGAGCTCTTTTTACTTCCAGTTCACCGTTACTCTGGCAGGGAGCCCTTACAGGTTCAGCTTGAAGTAGGGATAATATACCAGAGTCCCCATGTTTGTCTGGCTCTGGAGTTTGACTTTTCCCTGTGAGGCCTCTGAAAGGTTAGTTCCGTTTTCCAGGCTTTTCGTTGGAATTGGGTATTTGGTTCCACAGCCCTTGGAACCTGAGTACTGTGATCTTGCTTTATTTTGGGGACCCAGCAATTGTTCATCACCTTGTTACCTCTTGAATGCTTTTGAGTTGTTAAAAACTATTTCATCCAGCTTTTAAAGTTATTTTCAGGACGGGAATCAGTTCTAATTTCCTCCTCTATCATTGCTGAAAATGAGTTTCCCCAGTTTCCTGTCTCCTTCATAGAATTGGTGGTCAGTGTATTTAGACTTTAAAATTTTGTGTAAATTCTTGGAGGAGCGGGATGAATTCTCCCAACTTTTGAATGTCTGTTGACACCTTCCAGACAGTAATAGGTAAGTAGATCTTCAAAAGCTCTACCTGTGGTGAATAAATGATGCAGTTGAGTTTTTGTGTGGTCTGGTTAGTATAAAATGTGCCTTGGTTTTGGGCACTGAACAGTTGGGCAAAGAACCTACCAGTAGTTTTGGGTTTGTAGTATAGATTGCTACTCCTCTGTCCCAGTTTTCATTCATTCTCTCTCCGTGATAGAATTCCCAGTTTTTTGCTGGGCTGTGCTGTGCTTACTCACTCACTCAGCCAGGTCCCGACTCTCTGCGACACCATGACTGTAGGCCACCAGGCTCCTCTGTCTATGGGGATTCTCCAGGCAAGAATACTGGAGTGAGTTGCCATGCCCTTCTCCAGGGGATCTTCCCAACCCAGGGATGGAACCCAGGGCTCTCACAATGCGGCCATATTCTTTACCAACTGAGGCACCAGGGAAACCCAAGAATACTGAAGTGGGTGGCCTACCCCTTCTCCAGAGGATCTTTCCAACCCAGGAATCGAACTGGGGTCTCCAGCATTGCAGGCGGATTCTTTACCAGCTCAGCTAAAAGCTCACATACATGTATGCATTTAAGCAGACTTCAAATCCAGCTAATTTTTATTCTTGCTATACATCCCCCTTTCTCCTAGTCTGTACCAGCATTGTTTCTTGAGCTTGTCACGTCTTGCCTGTATTGCTCAAGTAGACATACAACTACTTCTTTGTTTAGAGTCTTGTAACTGATATTTTCTTTTTCATCAGCAGAAATGAAAGAACTTTTCAACTATGTTACTCCTGTGCTTGCAGAATTGATTTTAGTGTCCTTAGTTTTCAACTCTTTGTGATCTGGTCCCATTTGTCATTCCTAACCCTACATTTGATACCCTAATAACACCAAATATTAAAAATTTCCCTCCCCTTGTATTTGTGGTTCCTTACGACTGTGTCCTTTCTCATGCCTAATCCAGGGTTAACTTTCTTTTAAAATAAATTAGTTTCAGGTATTTTTTTAGTTTAATCAACTTTACATGTTTCTGAACATGAGAATAAATAGGCTCTGCTGTTGAATGCAGTGTAGCCTGAAATCTACACTGTGTTTATATAGTGTTTATATATCTAGTGGTTTTTATCCTAAGTTGCAAATTTTGTTTTTCTTAAGATAATCTGTTAGAAAAAGTGATTGTAATATGTGAGTCATAAAATTAAATTGTTTCAGAATTGGGCTTATCTAGACCAGTCTCCTGTTTCACATATAAGGAAATTGTGGCCAGGAGAAATTAGTGATTCTGTCAAGTCAAAATTAGTTAGAAGCAGAATCAAGGTCTGTCGTGAGTTTCATCCTAATATAAATATCTGCTTAACGAAAATCTTCAAGTGTGTTGAAGTTTTCAAGTGTTCTTATCCCTGTAGTACATCTAGGATTACCACACCATGTTTCAAGGGCCTGTAGTTCTTGTGTGAATAGCAACTTGGGTAATGAACTGAGCAGTATGCATTCTTAATTTATGCCTTAACAACTCTGATTCTGTAATGAATGGTTTGCTTACAGTCGCTTTAATATACTTACCTTCTTGACAGTTCATTCTGGGAGGAATAGTTAAGTGTTTAAGTGAAACAGGCATGGTAGATACAACACTTAACAGTTATGTGTGTCTTTGTTTTTAGCATCAAGCATTGCACGATTCTCTCGAATAATGTAGATCACCTTTTACTGAATTTAACACTGTCTGATATCATGGTCTCCCTGGCAAATGCCTCAACTTTGCAGAAGGATTCCAGTTGGATAGAAAGGATAAGGAAATTTGTAACAGAAGCCCTTGAAGATGGGTCTAGGCTAAACAGTAAGCAGCTGAACAGATTGCTTGGTGTCTCCTGGAGGTTAATGCAGATGCAGTCAGACAGAGGTGGGTGTCAATGCTCTGTCCTTACTTAAGAGAGGGGCTCTTACGCATACTGTTAATGTTGAGCATCTAATTTTGAGTTCATACCTGTCAAACATTTCATAGTCATTTACGTTCGAGCCATAAAAGGTAGCCAGCATAATCATGAAGGAATGTCTGCTTGAACCCTGATGGCTGAGAACACCCCCTTTTCGGTGGGTAGGTCCACTCTGAAGCTGATGGGTAGGTTTTCTACTAGATTACATAGTTGGAGTGAAAGAAGGTAAGTTTTATTAATAGGAAATGACATTGAGCCTAAGGATAAAGAAATACTTTTCTGATCTAGTTTGACTAGAAATTGGTGGATCCTTATCTCTTTACCTTTCTTGTAACTTGAAGTTATGTTGCATTAGGTCAGTTTTTAGTGTGACTTACTAATTCTTTTCATTCAAGCAGAACTTTGCTGTTTGGTTCCTGGCTTATCCACCTTTCTAGTATTGTGGTATTTGTTGTCCTTTCCTAGGTTTGTTGTCTCTTAGGAAAATTTGTACTGTAATCTCTGATTGGTTTGACTTTTTTATTAGGCCATTGATGTAGGATTTTGATGGTAGTCATCAGTTTGTGGCTAAAATCTGCTTCCTCCTAGGAACAAGGTGCTTCTGTGCTTTTTAGAAGAATTATGGTGCTGGTGAAGAAACATTTTGACTCACATGCAGCTGTTTTCTCTTGTTTCTTAGAGGCTACAGAGTCTCTCATAAAGGCAGTTTATACATTGTATCAGCAGAGAGGCCTTCTCCTTCCAGTTCCAACTTTGTTACTGAAGTTTTTCAGTAAAAGCTATCAAAAAGAAGAACTGAGATCTTACAGAATCCGGTACAGTTCCTTTGTTATTTTGCTTTTCTTTTTCTTACCAGGTTACTTTGTAATCTGTATGAATAAGATGATAGGGTGATTAAATCTTTGGAGAAAATCTTCTTTTTATCCTTTTTGGTTTTATTATTATTATTTTTTAAATAAAAAGGCATACATAATAGTTTCAGTAACCTTTATACACATAACTGAGAAGGTAAAAGTCTCTTTAAGCATATATTTCCACTTGTCTGCTTAACAGCTAAAGGACAATTATTGGAACCACCTGTAGCAGCCTCAGAATTTTGTTTTGCTTCCCATAAAAATTATGGAGGTTTAACCTCCGGCCCTTAGTGACATATTGGGACACATGGTATAAGAATGAGGGCAGTAGAAGAGGAGGGGTGTACAATAGGTGAAAGAGATTAAAAGGTGCAAACTGAGTTATAAAGTAAATAAGTCATGGGGATATAATATACAGCATAAAGAATATGACCAGTAACTTTTATTAGGACAGGTGGTTACTAGACATATGGTGACCATTTGCAATGTGTACAGATGTCAGACTATTATGTGATACATACCTGAAACTAACATAATACTGGGTGTCAAAAATGTTTCAATAAATTTTTAAATGGCGGTATCTTAAAGAGCAAAAGTGTCCAGCTTGGTTTGGTGCTGTCTGGTGATGCAGACAACACGAAGAGTAGAACTCAGGAATCAGTCTTAGATGTGGTGAGTTTGAGGTTTACTTGGGATAGTCTGGAAGAGATGTTTGGGTGAAAGATAACGGGTTCTGTGGTACCTCAGCATACATAGGTAGTTGTTAGAACATATTCAAGTCTTTACTGTGAGTCAGGTGCTTTTCTTAATTTTTCAGTAATTCTCATACTTTTATGTAGGTACTGTTGGTTTCTGCCTTATAGAAGGAAGCTTAGGTTAAATAAGTTGGTGAGTGTCATGCTGTTAAAGGGCAGCCAGACTGAGACTTAAGTTCAAGTCTGGTAGACTCCAAAGGTTGTGTGTAAATCACTGAACTCTTGGGGGACAGCAAAAGTGATTGCCGTGTCCAAGATGAGACATTAGAGAGTGAGCAAGTATGTGCAAGAATGGAAATAACCCAAGTTTGAAGCCACTTAATGTGGGGGCACCCTATACTGAATGCATAAATGACTTAATATAGTAAAACGGTCATTACAAATTAGTGTAAATAGTTCACAAGCTAAGTAGAGCCTGTGTCCTTTAAGATAAAATTAAAATGTACATAGTGCCCCTAACTACATAAACTTTTAAAATACAGTGGGTAAAACCTTAGAGAATACTATAGATGAATATAGTATGCCAGTCATCTTATAGGCTCTCAAATGTTTAAATAAATGTGGTGTATTTCCCTTTTCTTTGATGGCCTTAGATACCGTAGTAAAGTGTTATCACGTTGGTTGGCTGGTTTACCACTGCAGCTTGCACATCTCGGCTCCCGAAATCCTGAGCTTTCAACACAGTTTGTTGACATTATCCATACTGCTGCAGCCCGAGCAAATAAAGAGCTACTCAAAAGTTTACAAGTTACTGCTCTCCGAATCTATGGTAAGAGTGTTGTTTACCTGTGTATGTAATAATCGGTCTACCCCGACTTAAGAACAATGTTTCAAAGGGGAGATCTTTAGGTTTTACTTTTCCTTCAAATTATACATTAATTGTACCATGGTAAAATGAATAAAATATCAAACAGTAAATTCATTTTCAATAGTATTACTTAATACAATAGTTTAAGAAAACTAAAGGTTGTAGATGTCTCTTCAGATCTTAAATTATCTTTTAAGCCACGAAATTCACAAATTCAAAACTGATCAGGTATTTTTATAGAATTCTTTTGAAACTTTGATGGCAAATTTTACTTATTTAATCGTTATTGAGATCTTGTACGGCTTTCATATATTAACGTTTCACTCACCCCTGAAACCTTTTCATTCTTTTAGCAAAAATATCAATAAAAATATACATATATGCATATGTATAATTAGTATTTATTATTAGGACACAGTTTATATACCATAAAATTGGCCATTTTACACTGTGCAATTCATTAATTTTTATCATATTCCCAAGATTGTGCGATAGTCACTATTATCTTATTCCAGAATATTTTTATCACCTCAAAAAGAAACTCTACCATTAGTAGTCCATCCCTATTTCCTCATTTCTTCCTACCTCAGCTCCTGACAACCACTGCTCACCATTTCTGTCTCTCTGTATTTGCCTGTTTTGATCATTTCTCACAGATGACATTGTGTGATGTGGATCTTCTCAGTATGGCTTCCGTCACTTGGCATACTGTTCTTAGGATTTACGAGCATATACGAGTACTGTATTTCTTTTTAATGCTGAGTAACATTCCACTGTTGAATATACACCACTTTATATTTACCCATTTATTAAATGACAAACGTTGGTTTGTGTCTACCTTTTGTGTGTGGTATTTAAAAATCTGTATTTTTCAGTATTGCTTATATATAGGAGTGTGTGTGTATACTCAGATAAGTCTTTGGTTTTAAATTCAGTTCAGTTTAGTTGCTCAGTCGTGTCCAACTCTTTGCAACCCCATGAACTGCAGCATGCCAGACCTCCCTGTCCATCACCAACTCCTGGAGCCCAACTAAACCCATGTCCATGAAGTCGGTGATGCCATCCAAGCATCTCATCCTCTGTTGTCCCCTTCTGCTCCTGCCTTCAATCTTTCCCAGCATCGGGATCTTTTCCAACGAGTCAACTCTTTGCATCAGGTGGCCAAAGTATTGGAGTTTCAGCTTCAGCATCAGTCCTTCCAATGAACACCCAGGACTGATCTCCTTTAGGGTGGACAGGTTGGATCTCCTTGCAGTCCAAGGGACTCTTAAGAGTCTTCTCCAACACCACAGTTCAAAAGCATCAATTGTTCTGCGTTCAGCTTTCTTCACAGTCTAACTCTCACATCCATACATGACCACTGGAAAAACCATAGCCTTGACTAGACAGACCTTTGTTGACAAAGTAATGTCTCTGCTTTTTAATATGCTATCTGAGTTGGTCCTAACTTTCCTTCCAAGGAGTAAGCATCTTTTAATTTCATGGCTGCAGTCACCATCTGCAGTGACTTTGGAGCCCAGAAAAATAAAGTCAGCCACTGTTTCCACTGTTTCCCCATCTATTAGCCATGAAGTGATGGGGCCGGATTAGGTTGATATTATAATTGTCCCTGTTTGGCAAAAGTGCTTGTTTTTTTTTTTTTTTTTTTTACTGTTTTGCTTTGTTTCTAATACCTTTAACTCCATCAGTTATTATTTCAAATAACACATTTGAATATTACGAAATCGAGTGTTAAATGTTATCTTTAAATAATGATTGTATTTAGTCTTACTCTAGGCAGTACCTTAAGCCATACATATATATTTTTTTTTCATGTAGTTGATATGTTAGAATTCAACATAGCACAGTGAAAATGGCCAGTCTGCTTTATTAATTCTTGTTTGTATATCTTTTAAAATTTAACTTGTCTTCCTGCCTCACTAGATCCACAAGAAGGCACAGTGGTGGTTCTGTCAGCAGAGTCTCAGCAGCTTTTGGTCCAGCTTGTGTATTTTCTACCCAGTCTGCCTGCTGACTTGCTTTCTCGGTTAAGCTGCTGCTGTATTATGGGAAGACTCAGTGCAAATTTGGCTGCCATGCTTATCGGGATACTGCACATGAGGTAGCATGCTAAAGTGAGCTGTATTTCAAGTGTATAATCTTCTCCCTCACCCTTCCCCTGTCACTGGCAGTTTATGAACTGACTTTTTAAAATGCCGCCCCTCCCTTCATTTGCTCTTAAAACAGCAGTTAAAACTGTTGATGATACTGGGTAAGAGGAAGGTCACTGGGGCAAGACTGTTCCAGGTGGTTTGCTTGGCGGTTTGCATTGTCATGGTTGCAGTCACTAAGTCCATGGGCTGTAGTCCACCAGGCGCCTCTGCCCATGGGATTTTCCAGGCAAGGATACTGGAGTGGGTTGCTGTTTCTTTTTCCAGGGGATCCTCCTGACCCAGGGATTGAATCTTGTTCTGCTACACCACAGGTGGATTCTTTACCGCTGAACCATCAGGTAGAAACATACAGTGATTTGTGTAGGTGCATTGAAACAAGGGTTAAGATTATCAGAAGTGTGTAGCCATAGTAAGGATTCAGTGACGGATGAGAGTGCTGTGTTTTAAAACTTCTGGTGTTATGAAATTGTAATACAGGTCTTTCTTTTCGGAAGGGAGCTCAGTTCAATGTAGGTGGTGAAATAAAAGCTTGCGGACTCAGACAGGGAATCATTAAAATATCTGTGGGTGGGTGGGTGGGTGTGTGTGTGTGTGGCAAAATATACATAACCTAAAACTTCCCATTTTAACCAGTTTTAGGTATACAGTGAGAATTGTTTGGGGCATTAAGTACATTCACACTGTTGTGCGACTGCTACCACTATTCATCTCCAGCACTGTCATCGTTGCAGACTGAAACTCTGTACTGATTATTTCCCCTTCTCCCAGCCCTTGTTTACCACTATTTTGTCTTCATGATTTTGATATATTCATCTGTTAATGGATACTCGGTTGTTCTGCCTTTTGGCTGTTACAAATAATGCAGCTATAAACATTGGTGTGCAGACACCTGTTTGAATCCTTTTAATTCTTTTGGCTGTATACCCAGAAGTAGAATTGCTGAATCATATGTTAATTTTCTGTTTAATTTTTCAAGGAGCTACTTTCCAGAATGTGACTGTGGTGTTTTACTCTCAAAGGTCTTAAAACTAATAATGTTTCATGTTGCTAGTGTTCAAAGTATCCTTTAAAATGTAATGTTTGTATCAGGCATAGTACTTTCATATTCAGCCATTTGTTACTGATTGTGGCTCAAGGCCAGGGTCTGATACAGTTTTAGGCAGGAGTTGAATCTGGGCTGTAGCTGAAAAATTTAAAAACTAGCTTCTTTGTGGCTTCTTGTGCAGACCCTCTGCCCCAATTAAACAGGAGTGGCTCGCTTTATTAGTAGACTTTCTTTAGCTTTGTTTGCCAGTCTCTTCGTACCAGGATAAGACGTATGTTTGAATGTTGTCGCCCAAATTGTGCTTCATAACTGATAATTACTTTTTCCTTTTAGCAAAAGAGAGCTGTTTGCAATATGTTGTCTATATATGAAACCCCTCTTTGTCTAGTTCAGTACTAAATGCCAGGTCTTTAAGAAATACAATTTAACTTAAGTGGTTTTATGACTGTTAACTTCCAGTAGAGGGCACTCATTTCCCATGATAGAACTTGTGGAGGATCTGTTTTGGCATTCATTTAAAAGTGACTTTTGAACACCTCTTAAAATTAATTCTCTTTAGAACTTGTATTTAGTATCTTTTTTGGCATTAATTACGATTGACTTGTGCTCAATAACTTTGGTCAAAGATTTGTTCACAAGTCTTTTTTTACATTTTTTTGTGGGTTTGTGGTGAGTACTGAGAAAATATTAATTTACAAGTAATGGTAATAGAAGTTTATAATCATCAAAAGCAAGTTGTCATGTAGTTAAGTGTACCAAGTTAAACTTTGCCTTTTAGCATTTGCACAGAGTCTTAGTAGACTTCTCTTTCTGTAGATGTATTGTCCCTATTCAAACTAATCTCTTTAAAAATTAAAACAAGATGGGGCCTTTTCAACTTTCCCAGGCCAGTGGTATTATCATTGCATCACTTTTCCTAGATTTAGAATTGAAGAATAATGTTCGGTTATTCTTAAGGAATGATGTTCTTCTAAGGCATACCGTTCCTTAGACATCACCTGGGTTATTTAACGTCTTTGGTTTTCCCCTCCGTCCTTGATGGTGACGGTAAACCAGCTAGCTTTCTCACTGTCTCCCACCTGCACCGTTCACCTGAGGCATCCCACTCCTCAGCTCCGTCTGTGCCAAGGACTGTTGGCAGGCTCCTTTTCCTGAAATATTCCTTCAATAATTTCTGATTCTCATCTGCTATATTAATTGGGCTCTGCGGTCTAGTTCACTCTGGGTGTTAGCGTTCTGACACTGTTGTCTCCAGCAGGGGAAGTTCATCGGAGAGCAGGTCACCACCAGACCATCTCCGTTTGTTCAGTGTGTGAAAAACCCATCAACTTAGAGTTGTTGGTGTTTAGTTTGTCTTAAAAACTGTACTTAGAATTGCTGTTCCTGCCTTTTCCACTATTCACTTAGAGGTTTTTTGAGTTTTTCCTCTCCATCTACCTGTGGTGTTCTGCTGACCGTTACTCTTCTTGCCCTCTCTGCCCCTAGTTCATTTACAGCTGGTTTGGGGAACATGAGACATGCATGTGGAAACGTAGTCTATGCTGTTAGATAAAAATACCAGAGAAGGGAGAAATTACTGAGAAATTCAGCCTGGTTTTGAAGCAGGGTGAATATGTGAGCTGGCCTGCCAGGAGCAGGTCTGGTTTGCTTCTGTTGTCCAAGCATAATTGATATAGCATCCCTTCTAGTCTCAGAACTGTTCTGGTGTGGCCAGTATGTGTGGTCATTGTAGTTTTAAGGACAGAGTGATACATTGCTTGTCTTTTGTCCAAACTAGATTTTTTAATGGATTTGCTACTCTTTTTAGCCACTGGACAGCACAGTGTTCACTGGGTATAAGAGGATATTAGCTTCTTTTCTAATCACCCATTTTGTACTCATTTCCATTGAGCATCTCTGACTTTTTATAACCTCTTAGCTTGTGATATTCTCTCCCATAGCCCTTTAAGCAAAGAGAAGTCCTTTAAGTAGAAGTGATTCAGAAAAATGTTGCCATTATTTTTAACTCCCCAACTTTTAAGAATGTTAATAAATACAGTTGTTTCAGTGGTTAAAAAAAAAAGTGCTTCTCATTGAATTAGAAACTCCTTATTTTGTCTTGACATTTATTCAGATTTCTATTATAAAAGTTTGTCCCAAAAAAAAAATTTGTCACAAAAAGCTATCCAAAAAGATAGCTTTTTGGATCTGATTATTCTCAGCTTTTTGTTTTTTTGCTGTATTCATGGCTGACATTTGCTGTATTCCTTCTTAGTCTTACCTTGAGGAGAGTTTTTAAAGGTATCACTGGAAACTGATCTCATAGCAGGAACCACATAATCTTCATTTAATGAGAAGCTGCTTTATGTTTAGCTATTCCCTTAAGTCCACTACCAATACTTTAGCTGCAGTATTGTGACGTAGACTAGTTATAAAGCCTCGCAAAGTATAGGAGTGCATAGTTATTGCAGAGTGGCTTTAAATTGAAGTATTCTTTACGTAGTTAAGATGCTTTGGTTTAGGTAGGAAGCAGGAGCTTGTTTAAACTTAGCTCATTCATATAAACAAGGTAAGACTTTTTTTTTTTTTTTTTTTTTAATGAAGATGAGGTAGTAAATACATAGCAGCTGAACCTACAACTGAAAAGCAGAACTTCACCTTGGCTCCTTGAAACTGAGTTTTGAGTGGTGTGGAAAAATTTTCCAGTTGTACCATATAAGTGGGCTGGTTATGCTTTTCAAGGAAAATTTACAAAAACATATGTTAGAAATTATATTTTCCATATTACGATACTTGAACCCCCTTACATGTAAAGATGATACATGCTACGGATTTTTGACTGAGCTCTTAAATTATACTTGTATTCCATAAAGAATAGTCATATATTCTGTGCTTTATTCCTGAGTCTTCAATTTGGTCACTTCTAGTACTAGGTCTCCATTGTTTATTGTAGATCATCATTTTCTGGATGGAAGTCTTCAGTGAAAGAATGGAATGGAAGTGATCAGTTAAACATCAGTAATGAGGACTATTTCAGCTTCTTATTTTCAACACTTACAGGTAACTGCCCTGATCCACCAAGTTAAGGAAAGGAAAAGAACCTAGTATGAAAATTCGCCTGAGATTTACTGTCTTACCTGTTTGGGTCTAAGTTTTGGACCTCACTGCATAGCTTAATAAGATGGGAAACAGAATATCCATTTTAAGCATGTTTAACATGTTCGGTGTGTTAGGAAAAACATCACATTTTAATTAGCCATATTTTGCTTTCCATTGATGTCAGAGAAAAATTAGTAAAATGAGTCTTGATGTGTTAGATTAGTAAGTATTATTACTGTTGTTTTAAATGATCATACTGTCTTTGGTAGTTTTGTTTTGTAACTGGATGATAAAGATGACAGTGTTTGAAATTTTCTGAAGACTTAAAATTAAGAGACTTATTGAAATATGTTGTCAGAATCCAAAAAGAGCTTGAAAAGTTCTGATAAGGAGCTGAATGTAGCAAGATAAATATTATATAAAAGAAACAAGTAACAAGTAGACTTGTACATGTTTGTTTGATAGTTTTGGATGTATGCGTTTGAGATGGATGTGAGGGCTTTATGTTTTAATTAGTAGTACCTGTCAAAGGGTTTAGTGGTTTTAGGAAACTCATTAGGAATCAGCCAGGAGTGTGATATGGCTTCCCAACTAGATGATGGCTCTTTAGGGCATGTTCATGGAAGTACAGTGATCTGAAAACATCAAAGCAGGTAGCTAGGGTCAGACCACATTGTGCTCGTATTCTGATCATTCTAAGAGCTGTCTTTCAGGAGGGACTTGGGCAAGTTGTTTGTATAGGTCAGACTAGGTGTAATAGAGGTGGTAAGAGAATCAGAAATCTTATTATATGGAATAGGTAGAAGGAAGTACACAGTAATTGTTGAAGAAATAGACTTAGGGGGGATGGAATAGTTTTAAGACACTTGAAAGGCTATTATGTAAGAATACAGAGTTTGGTATATGCATGAAGGAGCATATTGTTTTTCTTGTTCATTTGCTTTTTTAAACCTGACATTAATTAGAATGATTATGTCTTTCACACTTATTTAAGTATAAAGGTGGCAAAGCCCTCAGTTTAAGGGATATAATATTGTTTCTTGATGTATTACACATTTGATTCAGGTCAAATCTTTGTGTACATAATTATATGAATTTTACTACATCGCTGGCATTTCATTTTTTAAAATAATACATAAAGTACAGAAATTCAGAGAAAATAGCTTGTTAGCTTGAAGAATTTAACTTGAAGATACATGTCTATTTTTTAAAAATTACTTAAGAATGTTACTTGCTTTGTGATTTATTTTAAATTGGATTTCTTTATACTCAAATTAGGGTTTTCAAAAGAGGAACTGACTTGGCTTCAGAGCCTTTGAGGAGTGCCCCATGTCATCCAGACGCAGCTTTCTCCCGTGCTACTTTACCTCACTGACTTGGATCAGTTTTCACACCATTGGGACATAACAGAGGTAATGGTCCATTTGGAAAGGCATGGAAGATTGTTAGAATTCAGTTCATCCACCGCCAATAGTTACTGTGTGCTAGCGTTGCCTTGTGTAAGATGTTTCTAGAGGTTGAGAGCAGTATAAAGCACAGTCCCTGTTCTGAAAGTGCGTGTGACCCTTGGATAGGCGATGTGGATTCCTGAAAGAAGAGTTTTCATAAAGTTATGCCACTAGAATAGAATAAATTAGCAGTTTGAATGATAGAGACACATTTATTTTCTTTTTGCCTAGTATAGGGTAAAAGGAAAAAGAGGAAAGACTTCATGGAAAAGGAAGAATTTTACGTAGATACTGAAGGATAAATAAGAGTTAAGTAGGATTTTGTATCCTTGAAGGTGGGTTTTTCTAAACAGAAATAATTATTTGGAAGCTCCTTTGGTTTTAAAGAATTAGTATGTAGTTTATCAAAGTTACATTTTAAACCCCAAATTTCCCTTAAATTTTAAAGTTCAACTTAACAAATCTTTTTAGATACATATAGTAAGTTTAGGGAATCATTTTAAAAGGAGACTTAAACTATATTGCATCCCTTTTACATACATATTTAAAACTTTAAAAAACTGTTTAAATAACTTAATATATTCACTATTTGGTAAGTAGTTCAGTTTTCAGACAAACCTTCACAAATGTTATGGTAAATCTTAAAACATTTAATAAACTTACAAGCATGGTACATATTAATATCTTAAGTTTCAGTACTATTTATAGTGAAATTCAAATTAAAATTACAAGTCTAGGTTAGCTGTTAATTCTGTTTTAAATTGAAATTAGAGGGCTGATATTTTACGCTAATAGTCAGAATTGTTTTACGTTACAAATATATAAATATGTAAAGCATCATAAATACTGGTACTAAGGATTTGAGTCTGTAAGATATTTATATATTAGTTAATTTCTTTTATTTATTTCTTCAGTTTCTTTCCTTGCATTGAAAGGTACTTGCCCAGTAGAATTGTAGTTGTGTCATTCCAAATAATGTTGGTTGGAACCTTTCTTGCACATTCCGAGGTTGTGTTCTGTGCTAGCATTTTTTTTTTTTTTTTAATGATTCATAAGGTTTTGGTTGGGGCACTGAAGTCCTTGGGAACTTCTTTCCTTGTAACTCGTAATTGCTCGGCCATAGCCTTTCCAAACAAAAGATAACCTTTGTAAGTGTTCTCAACAGGGTCGTCTCTAGAACCTGAATCTGTTTTATTGCTGTACCAATTGATTTTATTCAGCTGATCTATTGACGACTTCTTTCATTCTTTTCCAGAATACTCTTTACATTCTTCCTGTATCTTAGGGCTACACCTTTTGTAGACATTTAACACATTTCTCTCATGGTTTTGTTTGACTGTGATCACAATACTTGGGTCATGCCAGGGACACTTTCTTCTCTGTATCACCTAGTGCCTAACTATGTTCATATATTGGCTTTCAAAAAATAGTGGATTAGAAACAATGAAAACTAAGGAGTTGGGTAACCAACCTGCATATTTAATATCTGGCATTTTATCTTAATCCATAGTACATGCAGAGAGTGAAGCCTTGCACACTGCTGGATTTGAAGGGTTGGGTTTAGTGTCAGTAAGTGTTCTGTAAGCTTGTTTCTGATGTTTTTAAACTACCTCATGCATGGATTGGGGAAAGCGTGGTATGGGGATTGATCAGTGGGCCCCAGATTCCAGACAGAGACTTGTTAAGTGTCTAGTTTGATAACTTGAACAACTCCAATAATCTCTCTCTGACAATTTTAATTTTTCTGAATCACGTCATCTGTGTAAAGACACAGATGTCGTGAAAATGTGATTGGTTATATTTCTGAGTGTACATTGGCAAGAACATGTATTAAACTTCAAGGATGCTGTCTTTGAAATGTTAAGACATAAATTAGGAAAAATCTGAAAGTTTCTTTCTTAGCTTTTGAAGTTAAATGAAGATTCCAGTTCTATTTTCGATAAAATTTGCCTTTAAGTTGGCCTTATCACATGAAATTATTTGAAATATATGTAGTTTTTGACAGCCTTAGTGTAAAAATTGATTTTTTATTATTATTTCATTTGAAAAAGTTACTAGTCAATGGCGTGAGTTTGCTTAGTTTGTTCTATCTGCTTAGTCTGAAGTGTTGTTTTTTTTTTTTTTTTTAAATCGGACCTTTTTTTTTCTGAGCAGATTTTCTTCACAAAGTATAATTTATTTACTTACCTACTTAACACATTTAAGAATTTACTTATGTATATACGGCAGTATGAGGTCTTCACCATGTACAGGCTTTCTCCAGTTGCAGCAAGTGGGGATTACTATCTGGGGCTGCTCTTCAGCTGTGGGACGCGGGCCCCTCTCTGCGGCGGCTCCTCTTGTTGCAGAGCATGGGCTCGAGGGCTTCGTTAGTTCTGGCACATAGGCTTAGCTGCCCTGTGGAACCTCCCCAGACCAGGGATTGAACCTGTATCCCCTACTGGGTGGCATATTCTGGACCACTGGACCACTAGGAAAGTCCCACAGGACAGTGTAGAAGAACAGAAGGATAACAGTAAAAGTGTCCGTCCAGTCTCTGTCTGCCAGCCATCCATGTCCCTTCCTTAGTTTCTAAATGTATTCTTTTGGATAACTTCTGTGTCTTCACAAATGATTATATATATATTCTTTTGGCTTCTCCTTTTATAGACACAACATACTCTGATTTGGACCTTGCAGTTTTCATTTAGTATCTTCATGATCATTTCTTCCAAACACTGAAGGAAGAATTGTATGATCTTGCCATTAATGATGGAAATAGTAGTTAAAAGGGAAAAGGAATTTTTGGACAGAGATATCATTCCCAAATGGAAGTGTCTTTTCCAGAGCCAGTGCAAGGTTTTAAGGTTAATTTTAATTGTCATTTATAAAATTTTGAATGGTTTGAAAAGACTACTTTTTAACTAAATTCTGAAGAATAATAATAAAACATTACTCTAGTTTAAGAAATAGAACATTTTTCTTCGTTTTTGAAACCTCTGATTTTATTAACAGTTTTATGTGTGTGACATTTCTGTATAAAATTAGGTAGAAAATACTTCAGTGTAGAAATTAAGTGTACAAAATCTTGTTAAAATTTTTTATATTTTTAAAAAACTCTCAATTTCCACACTGTAGCAAACTGCCATGCCTGTTCTGGAGTTGTGCACTTATGAAGTCAGGATTCTGATGTACGCAAATTTCAGTTAACACTAGTTGCAAAAGTGAAGACTCCCTGTATATATGTATGTTTGTGTGTCTCTGTTTGTATTTTTGTTTACTTTTGTTTTGAAACAATCTCAGACTTGGAGAAAAATTACAATTGCAGTACAAAGAACTTCTCTTTTCTTAAACTGTTTGACAAAATGCCCATTGTCGATACTTTAGCATACAAGTAGACCGTGTTTTATTGTACCTGCAAATTCAGTTTTTGGAAACTGAAGTTCTGCGGCAGCCCTGCACTGAGGGTGTCCGTCATCTTTCCAGTAGCATTTGCACACTCTGGGTCTCTGTGTCAGTTTGGTGATTCTCGCAGTATTTCACACTTTTTCATTGTTATTTCTTAGAGTGAGCTGTGATCGGTGACTTTTGATAATACTGTTGTCATTGTTTCGGAGTTTGTAATTAATTGTAACCATGAACCGTGCCCACAGGAGATAGTGCAGTGATCTTAGTAAAATATGTGTGTTCTGACTGCCCCACCAGCCAGCCATTCCCTATCTCTCTCCTTCTCCTCAGGTCTCCCTATTCCCTGAGACTCAGCAGTATTGAAATTAGGGCAGTTAATAACCCTGCAGTGGCCTCTGAGTGTATGTGTGTTTGTCACTCAGTTGTATCCAACTCTTTGTGACCCCTGGATTGTAGCTCGCCAGGCTTCTCTGTCCATGGAGTTCTGCAGGTAAGAATACTGGAGTGGGTTGCCATTTCCCTCTCTGGGGGATCCTCCTGACCAAGGGATCAAACCCCAGCCTACTGCATTGGGTCAGATTCTTTACCATCTGAGGCACCAGGTGTTCAAGTGAAAGGCAGAGTTGCGTATCTCTTACTTGAAACCAAAAGCTAGAAATGATTATGAGCTTAGTGAGGAAAGTGTGTTGACAGCCAAGATAGGCTGACAACTAGAACTCTGTGCTGGTTAGTCAAGTTGTGAGTGCAAAAGAAAAGTTCTTGAAAGTAAAAGGGCTATTTCGTGAACACAGGAATAATAAGAAAGTGAAACAACCTTATTGATGATGCGGAAAAAGTTTGAATGACCCTTAAGCCAAAGCCAAATCTTGAGCAAACCCTGATGATGATTTAGTCATTAAGTCGCATCTGACTCTCTGCAACCCCATGGACAGTGGCCTGCCAGGCTCCTATGTCTGTGGGATTCTCCGGACAAGAGTACTGGGAGTGGTTGGCATTTCCTTCTCCAGTGGATCTTCATGACACAGGGATTGAACCCGGGTCACCCGCATTGAGGGCAGATTTACCGACTGAGCTACAAGGGAAGCCTTAAAAATCTCGTAAGTCTCTTCAGTTCTCTGAAGGCTGAGAGAGGTGAGGAACCTGCAGAAGAGTTTGAAGGTAGCAGAGACTGATTCATGAGGCTTGAGGGAAGAAGCCATACCCCCAACCTTTGCTATTAATGCAAATCCAGCACGGGCTGGTTAGGTTGAGTTGAGAAGCAGTGTGGTTTGCAAGTGAACATGCCTCGTTTAGGGAGAGATCAATAGCCATACAGGGAGATATGATTAGAAAGAAGAAGAACATCATATGATGCATTTTACTTATCTGAGGCAGGATTGATGGGGTTCTGCTTGAACAAGAGCCTGAGATCTTCAACAGGTTCACAGGAATAGCTGTCCTCTGGCTTTGAAGTCTCAGTTTCTGTCTCCCCCTCCTGTAGGCCATAGGGTTTTATTCTAGAATTGTGGACCCAGGCAGATAGACCCTTCACTTTTACAGCAGTTGAAGTCACTAGAACAACCTGATACGGCCCTGTCCATTTCTCGGACAGCTGGTTTGGACTCCCTTTTTCTTGCCAGGTCTTTACTGATACTTGATCCCCTGGCTTTACCTGGGGATTTTTCAAGTCTTCCTGTGGTTTAGGGAGGACCTGTTCTCCATACCGTTGGAGTTCTTGTTGAAACCTTCCCAGGTCAATTATATGTTTTAAGAGTGTATTGGCATCCTCGTCAAAAAACAAATCAGAAGTTAAGAATGGACCTCCATACATCATTTCATAAGGAATTAACAATAGTGGCCTTTTGGGGGATATCCGTACCCTCATGAGGGCTATGGGTAGTCTATGTGTCCACTTACTATGTGTTTCTTGACATAGCTTAGCCAGAGCCCTTTTAAGAGTCTGGTTGGCTCTCTCTACATTTCCTGAAGCTTGAGGCCTCCAGGATGAGCGGAGCCGGTGTTGTATGCCTAAGCATGCGGCTAGGTTCTGGGATATCGTGGCTGTAAATGAGGGCGCATTGTCACTCTGAAGTGACCGAGGCAGCACACACCTAGGCACTATCTCCTTCAGCAGAGCTTTACAGACTTCTGTAGCTCTCTCTGTCTCAGTAGGGAATGCTTCGATCCATCCTGTGAATGTGTCAATAAAGACTAGCAAATAAGAAAACCCTTGGGTCTTTGGCATGGCTGTAAATTCTACTTGCCAGTCCACTCCTGGGTATGATCCCTGATGTTGGACAGGTGTAATTAGAGGAGGTCTGGTTTTTGGGTTATTTTTTAGACAGGTGTCACAATTTTGTGTGACCTGTATAACAACCTTAGCTAACTGGGGATGGTAGAGAATAGACTTAAGCAAGATTTCTAGATTATCTCTTCCAAAATGGGTGCTCTTATGTAAGGTGTTATTAATTTTTTAAACCTGAGAATCAGGGAGTATTATTTGGGCCTGATCAGGCTGAAACCACCCATGTGACCCAATCTCCCAGCCCCGCTCAGCATATCGGGAATGTCCCCCTGGGGTAAAATCTGGAGTCAGGGTTTCCTTTGGGAAAAGGGGGCAGATAGCAGTGGCAGAGGTAGCTTCCCCAGCAGCTCGTCCTGCCTCTTGATCAGCTTTCCTATTTCCTTGAGCTTCTTTTTCTTGCCCCTTTTGGTGACTCTTGCTGTGGATGACAGATAATTTTGCAGAAGTTTGACTGCCTCCAGGAGCCTGAGAATGAGCTCTTTGTGTTCAATAGGAGACCTTCGGGCACTGAGCATCTCTCTTTCTTTCCAAATTGCTGCATGGGCATGCAGAATGAGGAAAGCATACTTAGAGTCCATATACACATTAATCTTCTTTCCTTCGCCTAACTCCAAAGCTCTTGTCAGGGAAAAAGTTCAGCTTTCTGGGCTGAGGTGTCTGGGGGAAGAGACCCACTTTCCTTAGTTTCTTCCAGGCTCGCTACACCATATCCTGCTTTCCTCTCTCCCTTTTCTACAAAACTGCTGCCATATGTGTACCAGTTTTGCTCTGGGTCAGATAAAGGTGTCTCTGATATGTCCCGGTGAGAAGAGTATAACTCGTCTGTGATTTGTATGCATTGGTGTTCCAGAGGGAAAGTGGGGGATCTGGCAGTAAGGTTGCTGGATTGAAAGTCTGGCAGACCGTCAACTTTATATCTGGAGTGTCAAGGAGGAGGGCTTGGTATTGGGTGATCCTTCCCCCTGTCATCCACCTGTCCCCTTTCGTTTCCAAGACTGCTTGCACCCGGTGAGGCATATACACTGTGGTGGGCTGACCCAGGGTCAGCTTAGATGCCTCCTTAACCATAAGAGCGGTGGCTGCTACTGCCCGGAGGCAAATGGGCCACCCTCTGGCCACCTCATCTAGTTATTTTGAGAGATAATCCACAGGTTGTAATACGGGCCCCATCATTTGCCCTAACACCCCAAGAGCAGTTCCTGTCCTTCCAGAAACATAGAGTCTAAAAGGCTTCTCCAGGTTGGGGAGGCCTAAAGCTGGGGCTGTAGTGATGGACTCTTTTAGGGCATTAAATGCTACCTTGCAGGTCTCATGCCAGTCGAGTGGCTCTTCGTCTTTCCCCCTTAAATTTTCATATAGGGGTCTGGCCAGATTGCCATAATTAGGAATCCAGATCCTACAAAACCCGGTCCTTCCTAAAAATCCCCTAAGCTGTTGTTTTGTTTGGGGGTACGGGGTTGTTTAAGATGAGGGATCTCCCCTCGGGGTCAGGCATTCTTTTTCTCTCCGTAATTATAAATCCAAGGTATTTTACTTGGGTTAAGCTAATCTGAGCCTACTTGGGGGATACTCGATAACCCTTTTCCTACAGGAAAGTTAACGTTTTAAATAGTGTCCATTTGAGAGCTGGTAAAATCTGGCCTAGCTATGAGCAAGTCATCCACATACTGTATTAGACTACTGTTTGTTAAAGTTAATTCCCTTAGTTCTCTCCCCGAGGAAGTCCCGAAGATATGAGGGCTGTCCCTAAACCCTTGGGGTAGTCGAGTCCAGTCGAGAGTTGTATGGTCTCTCTTGTTTCCAAGTCCCGCCACTCAAAAGCAAAGAGTTTTTGGGATTCAGGATGGAGAGGAATGCAAAAGAAAGCACCTTGAAGGTCCAAGACTGAGAAGTACTTGGCATTTCCTGGGACTTGGGATAGGAGGGTATATGGGTTTGGGACTATGGGGTGGATGGGAACCACAACTTCATTAACAGCTCTTAGATCCTGGACGAATCGGTAAGATCCATCTGGTTTTTGAACGGGCAAGATTGGGGTGTTGCAGGGGGACTCACAGCTGATTCGAGTTCCAGTATCTCGGTATTTGTTAACTAATGGTCTAAGACCCTCAAGAGCTTCTGGTTTTAAGGGATATTGTCTTTTCCAGGGCTAGGGAGCATTTGGTCTCAGAGAAATCTTTACTGGTGGAAGATTTATGGCTAAACCAGGGCTGGAGACATCCCACACCTGGGGATTGACATCATCTAGACAAGGGACAGACTCCTCCTTTTCTACCTCTGACTGTAAATATTCAGACATAGGCAAAGAAAATTATCGACTTCTACCTTTGTGTCCCCAAGTCACTCTGGTTTGGAGGCGAAAGTATTATTCTCACCATGGAAAATTTGGAAGCTGCAAACATGAAAAATTTAAAGAGTCACGCAGAGCCTAGTCACTCTAAGCTAACCCCTAAGACATTTATTGACTGATTTCTAGATTCTCTTCTTTAACCTTTTTTATCTACAGTAATCCTGTGTGTTCCTTTTAGTTAGGGATTCATTTTTAGACTATCCTGACTCTTCCACTACGTTCCAGTTTTGGGTCTGATACACTTAGAGATGTGCCAAGTGCTTCCTGAACACTATAGAACATATTTTATGTTTAAAATACTTCAATGCTTATGTAGTGAGTCAATGATTTTAAGTTTATTTGTTACACATTTCAATGTAAAAGTCAATGTGTGAACTAACATATTCACGACTTGGAAAAGTTGGCTTTTTTTTGCTGTGTGTTTTAACTCCTCACCCGACCAAAGGTCATGGAGAGGTCTATTGTTTTTCTACAATGGTTATAGTGTTGTTTATTTTCTGGTAATTGAATTAGGGTGTGAGTTGCAAAGCTTGTTTTTCTGTTCATTTCATTCCATCCCTTCGGGTTTCTTTCTCTCTCCTGAGTCAGACAGTAATTTCCCATTGGTTGTCCAGTTACCAAGGTTGGTGTCCATGCATCCGTGCTGGTCTCTCCATACATGTCCGGGTGTCCTGTGAAACACTAAGCTTAATTTATTTGGAAATGACCTAGCTGTTCAATACACTGTCATCACTCAGTTGAGCAGAGGGAGAGATATTCAAGTGACAAAACTCCAGAGAAGCTAGTGTCAGAGCGCCCCGGCGTGGCATGCGTGCAGGGGGTTGGGGGGAGGGGGCAGTGCGCGGAGCGCGGAGGTCTCAGGTGTCCTCCCACCCTGGGCCTCTCCAAGTCAGCCGCTGCTCAGTGGTCTCCCCCCGCCCCCATCGCTTTGGCTGCTCAGGGCCGGGTGGTCTCTGCAGCTGCCCGGCATCCTGCCCGAGGCCCCCCCTGCCCACACGCTGTCTTCCAGTCTCTCTCTGAACCCTCGACTCTTTCTGCCTCTGTCTCACTGGCGTGGGTGCGTGCGAGTGCCTGTCCGTGTGCCTGGCTGTGGCTCGCCTGGTCTCCCAGGAAGGTCCTGTGCTGGGCCCGCAGCGTGGGGGCAGGGCGGGCCTCGGTAGGGCGAAAAGACGGGGCTGAGGCGCTCCAGGGGTTTTGCGGAGCCGGCAGGACGGGCGCCTGGGGACCCGCCTGGGCTGCCCCTAAGCCCCAGGAGGCTCCGGGGACCGCGGACCCGGGCCGAAGCCCCGCTCGTCCGGAGCCACCTGACCCTGAGCAGCGAACGGGATGGTGGGTGACAGGGGGTGAGGGGGCACCGAGATGTCCTCGCTGCTCTGCCCACCCCCCCTCCCCCCACCCCAGGTTACTCAGGCACGCCAGGCCCCGGCCGGCCGGGCCAGACTGGTGCTGGCCTGGGCTCGCGGTGTGCGGAGCGGGGGCGCCCTCCGCTGGCCGCCGAGCTGCAGGCTCTGGTCGGCCGGAGTCCAGTCGCGGCTCGTGAGGCTCAAGTGCAGCGCGCGCGCGCTGGAGAACTGCAGCCCCAGGCCCGACCGGCAGGTCAGACCGCAAGGGAGGCGCAACGCGGGGCTCCTGGGGCGCCTGGCAGCCGCCTCGGTCTAAGGCCATACCACCCTGAACGTGCCCTCTCTCCTGTGATCTGGGAAACTGAGCAGGGTCGGGCCTGGTCAGTACTTGGATGGGAGACCGCCTAGTAGTTAGGCTATTTTTTTTGATTTTTCTGAGTTCCTACTTCAGAAAGTTAGAATTGGATGACTTCACACAGTAAAACGAATCATATTTTCATACATAATCTTAAGAATCCAGCAGCTGGTCATTCTTTTTCCTGTCCTAACACAGCTAACTGGAAATCAGTTGTAGTAAGTTCTACTGACTTAAGACCCTCATCCCTAAGGGAAGATATGTAGTAATACCCATAATATATCTAAATAAACATGAAAGATACAATGATGAGAAAGAAAAAAATTTCTCAGTGACATCTTAGTTGGTATCGGAAACACGATGATTATGAAAGCACAGCCCATAATCAAGTCCAGGCCATGGAAGCCTGTGACTGTCACTGAGTGTTGACTTCCCTTTCAGCTGAGGTCGTAAAAAGTGCTTTGTAAAATTCTGAGGTTTGAAGCACTTGTAACCTCCCGAAGAGACTGCAATCAGAAGGGTTTCTAGAATATCGTGACGCTGTGGTGAGCTCAAGCAATATATACTCCAGAGGACGGAAGACAGACATGTTGGGACGTGGGGATGACTTCTAATGCACTTAGGGAGGAAGGGCATGTACAAGTGGAGAAGCAACACCTCAGTGATGGAATCATTAAAGATTCCATACATGGAGAAGGAAATGGCAATCCACTCCAGTATTCTTCCCTGGAAAAATCCATGGGCAGAGGAGTCTGGCGGGCTGAAGTCCACGGGATTCCATGACTGACCGTGTGTGCACGAGGGTGGAGGGAGACGGGTTGGTAGCAAGAAACTTGTAGAAGTAAAAAATAAGAAAAAATATAAAATAAAGACTCGATAAATATGACAACGACTGGTAGGAATAAACCTTCACACGTGCCTTCTCAGACCTCCCGTCAGAAGCACAAGCGTAATAAAGACACTGAGTTTTCACGGTCTCACACAAAATTAGACTGGCTTATGACAATGGGCAGAGAGGCTCCTCTAAGACATCGGGGCTGGGATTTACTGGAGGATGCACATCGATTGAGTGCATGGCTGTGTGTTATGGAATTATGTCTTACTGGCAGGGCGAAGGCATCTTCTTGAAGAACACAGCAAATAACACCACAAATTCATGGAACTTGGCTACAATGACAATAGCTGATTTCGTGATGGCTACTGATTGGCAGAGCTGGGATTGCCTCTGCCATTAAGTACCTCATTGTCCAGCTGTGATAATAGCCATTACTATCTCACTTAGAAACTTGCCATGTGCACTAGCGCAAGAACAGTGAAAGCTCCCCAGAGAAGCAAGTCAGGCAGACATGCTTCTGTTTTCTCACAGAAGCTGCTTATGACCGGCCCTGCTCACAGACAGATTGCTAATGCCAAGTGGATAGACAGTTATGCAGATATTCTTTAGCAACTGAGCCACCAGGGAAGCCCTACTAGCTCAGTTGCTAAAGAATCTGCCTGCAACGCAGGAGACCCCGCTTTGAGTCCTGGGTCGGGAAGATCCCCTGGAGAAGGGATAGGCTACCCACTCCAGTATTCTGGCCTAGAGAATTCCATGGACTGTGTAGTCCTTGGTGCCGCAAAGAGTCAGGCACGAACTGAGCCACTTTCACCTGCACATGCGGATATCACTTAAAAAAAAAAAAAATGTGGTAACAGATCTAGAACCTCTGTCAAGCTCATGAGCGAGTAGTATAAATGTACAGAATCAGCTTTGTCCTGCATAGTGACTACCGTCCTGTATTTGCTTTGAGAAGAGTTGAGCTACTCTTGGTACAGAGGAATGATTATTTACCAACTGAGCCACAAGGGAAGCCCACTAATACTGGAGTGGGTAGCCTATCCATTCTCCAGCGGATCTTCCTGACCCAGGAATTGAACCACGGTCTCCTGCCTGAGTAACACATATTGGGTAAAAATCGGTGAGGAAGCAGAACTAGGGACATTGATTGGTAAAATCAGTTTTCCTTGTCTAGATGGCTAGCGGAGGCGAAAGAAATGTTGGTGTGGATTTAAAAAATTCTTCTGATACTATACAAAAAATTTACTAGTTCTCTGCAGAAGTCTTTAATGAAGCACAGATATTGTCATTAGATTGCTTTGGTCATATCCGTCTTATCCACATTTATTTTTTAAAATCACATAGAGTGGCTTCAATCACTTGAAGAAACGACAAAAGGTTTCTTTGGTCTTCATTCTATACTGGATCGAGAGAAGGCAGTTGATCAGCATGATGCAGGAGCTCAAGATGTTTTTGGGAAAAACTTGACTAGTCTGTTTAATGATATGGAAGAATGAATTAAGGATGGCAGCCCGAAACAGAAGGCCATGCTAGAAGTACACAAGACCTTGTTTTGTAAGTCCAAACATGACTTTTTCTTTCAATTGAAGGATAGTTGCTTTACAGAATTTTGTTGCCAAACATCAACGTGAATGAGCCACAGGTTTACATACGTCTCCTCCCTCCTGAACCACTCTCCCGTCTCCTCCTCCCCATTCCACCCCTCTAGCTTGTTGCAGAGCCTCTGTTTGAGTCCCCTGAGTCATACAGCAAATTGCATTGGCATCTCTTTTAACGTATGGTACTATGTTTCCATGTTCCTCTGCATTCATCTCACCCTCTCCTTCCTCCCCCCTGCCCGTGTCCATAAGTCTGTTCTCTACATCTGTGACTCCTTGGCTGCCCTGCAAATAATTTCATCAGTACCACCTTTAGTTCAAGCATTTCTTCCCCCCCCCCCAAGCATTTCTTATTTCTTATTCCACTCTTACTGTCTTTAGTGTGAGACTGATCTCGAAACTGATATGAAAGTATTATTCTCAGCATGGAAAATTGGGAAGATGCAAACATGAAAAACTTAAAAAGTAACGCAGAGGCTAGTCACTCTAGGCTAAACCCTAAAACATTTATTGACTGATTTCTAGTTTCTCTTCTTTAACCTTATTGATCTACGTAATCCTGTGTATTCCTTTTAGTTAGGGATTCATTTTTAGACTATCCTGACTCTTCCATTAAGTTCCAGTTTGGGGTCTGATACACTTACAGATGTGCCAAGTGCTTCCTGAATACTATAGAACATATTTTATGTTTAAAATACTTCCATGCGTATGTAGTGAGTCAATGATTTTAAGTTTATTTGTTACACATTTCAATGTAAAATCAATGTGTGAACTAACATATTCTCGATTTGGAAAAGGTGGCTTTTTTTGTTGTGTGTAAGAATTCCTCACTGGACCAAAGGTCATGGAGAGGTCTATTGTTTTTCTAAAATGGTTATAGTGTTGTTGTTTTTTTCGGTAATTGATTTGGGGTGTGAGTTGCAAAGTTTGTGTTTCTGTTCAATTTTTCCATCTGTTCGGGTTTCTTTCTCTCTCCTGAGTCAGACAGTAATTTCCCATTGGTTGTCCAGTTACCAAGGTTGGTGTCCATGCATCCGTGCTGGTCTCTGCATTCATGTCCGGGTGTCCTGTGAAACACTAAGCTTAAATTATTTGGAAATGACCTAGCTGTGCAATATACTGTCATCACTCAGTTGAGCACAAGGATAGAAATTCAGGTGATCAAACTCCGGAGAAGCTTTCGTCGGAGAGGGGCGTGCGTTCAGGGGGTTGGGGTGGGAGGGGCGCGGACCGCGGATATCTCAGGTGCCCTCTGAACCTGGGCCTCTGCAGGCCTGCCTCTGCTCGGCAGACTCCCCCCGCCCCCATCGCGTTTGCTGCTCAGGGCCGGGTGGTCTCTGAAGCTGCCCAGCATCCTGCCCGAAGCCCCCCCTGCCCACACGCTGTCTTCCGATTTCTCTCTGAACCCTCATCTCTTTCTGCCTCTGTCTCACCTGACGTGGGTGCGTGCGAGTGCCTGTCCGTGTGCCTGGCTGTCGCTCGTCCGCTCTCTCAGGAAGGTCCTGTGCTGGGCCTGTGGCGTGGGGGCAGGGCCGGCCTCGGTTTGGGGACAGGGCGGGGCTGAGGCACTCCAGGGGTTTGCACAGCCGGCAGGATGTGCGCCTGGGGCCCCGGCTGGGCTGCCCCTAAGCCCGCAGGAGTCTCCGGGGACCGCGGCCCCGGGCCGACGCCCCGCTCGTCCGGAGCCACGTGACCCTGAGCAGCGAACGGGATGGTGCGGGGCGGGGGGTGGGGGGGTACCGAGACGTCCTCCCCGCTCAAGCCACCCCCCTCTCCAACCCCCGCCAGAGCTCACGCAGCCTCGCCAGGCCGCTCGGGGTCCGGGAAGCGCCCTGGGCCGGGCAAGGCGGGTGCTGGCCGGGGGTGGCGTCGGCTGGTCTCCCAGCTGCAGGGCCTGTCCCGGTTTTTCCCATCAGTTTCAACAGTGACGGTCACCCCACATTGTGAGTCGTCTAGATTTCTCACTGACACCCCTGTTAGGGAGTGGCTTTTTAGAGAGATAGGGAAGGTCACTTGGGGGATGTTAGTCATGAGAGAAAATAAGGGCTCAGGTGGGATTGCAGATGTCATCCAGGGGGTAAATAGAGACAGTTGTTGCTGGTACCAAGACATGAAGTTTTTTTCCCCCCTTTTCCCAAAAGGCCATATTACGACCACATGGGGGCGCTGAGTAACAGCCCATAGCTCGCTGGAAGGGTGGGCCTTTGATATTGATACCCTGGGATGGGTTGGACATACCCCCAACCTTTGTCATTAATGCAGATGCAGCCCGGTCTGCTTAGGTTGAGTTGAGAAGCAGTATGGTTTGCAAGTGAGCATGCCTCGTTTAGGGAGAGATCAATAGCCATACAGGGAGATATGATTAGAAAGAGGAAGAACATCATATGATGCATTTTACTTATCTGAGGCAGGATTGATGGGGTTCTGCTTGAACAAGAGCCTGAGATCTTCAACAGGTTCACAGGAATAGCTGTCCTCTGGCTTTGGAGTCTCAGTTTCTGTCTCCCCCTCCTGTAGGCCATAGGGTTTTATTCTAGAATTGTGGACCCAGGCAGATAGACCCTTCACTTTTACAGCAGTTGAAGTCACTAGAACAACCTGATATGGCCCTGTCCATTTCTCGGACAGCTGGTTTGGACTCCCTTTTTCTTGCCAGGTCTTTACTGATACTTGATCCCCTGGCTTTACCTGGGGATTTTTCAAGTCTTCCTGTGGTTTGTTCTCCATACCGTTGGAGTTCTTGCGGAAACCTTCCCAGGTCAATTATATGTTTTAAGAGTGTATTGGCATCCTCGTCAAGAAACAAATCAGAAGTTAAGAATGGTCGTCCATACATCATTTCATAAGGACTTAACAATAGTGGCCGTTTGGGGGATGTCCGTATCCTCATGAGGGCTATGGGCAGCATATGTGTCCATTTATTATGTGTTTCTGACATAGCTTAGCCAGAGCCCTTTTAAGAGTCTGGTTGGCTCTCTCTATCTTTCCTGAAGCTTGAGGCCTCCAGGATGAGCGGAGCCGGTATTTTATGCCTAAGCATGCGGCTAGGTACTGGGGTATCTTGGCTGAAAGTGAGGGCCCGTTGTCACTCTGAAGTGACTGAGGCAGCCCAAACCTAGGCACTATCTCCTTCAGCAGAGCTTTACAGACTTCTGTAGCTCTCTCAGTCTCAGTAGGGAACGCTTCGATCCATCCTGTGAATGTGTCAATAAAGACTAGCAAGTAAGAAAACCCTTGGGTCTTGGGCATGGCTGTAAATTCTACTTGCCAGTCCGCTCCTGGGTATGATCCCCGATGTTGGACAGGTGTAATTAGAGGAGGTCTGGTCTTTGGGTTATTTTTTAGACAGGTGTCACAATTTTGTGTGACTTGTTTAACAACCTTAGCTAACTGGGGATGGGAGAGAATAGGCTTAAGCAAGATTTCTAGATTATCTTTTCCAAAATGGGCGCTCTTATGTAAGGAGTTAGTAATGTTTTAAACCTGAGAATCAGGGAGTATTATTTGGGCCTGATCAGGCTGAAACCACCCATGTGACCCAATCTCCCAGCCCCGCTCAGCATATCGGGAATGTCCCCCTGGGGTAAAATCTGGAGTCAGGGTTTCCTTGGGGAAAAGGGGGCAGATAGCAGTGGCAGAGGTAGCTTCCCCGGCAGCTCGTCCTGCCTCTTGATCAGCTTTCCTATTTCCCTGAGCCTCTTTTTCTTGCCCCTTTTGGTGACTCTTGCAGTGGATGACAGCTAATTTTGCAGGAAGTTTGACTGCCTCCAGGAGCCTGAGAATGAGCTCTTTGTGTTTAATAGCAGAGCTTCGGGCACTGAGCATCCCTCTTTCTTTCCAAATTGCTGCATGGGCATGCAGAATGAGGAAAGCATACTTAGAGTCCATACACACATTAATCCTCTTTCCTTCTCCTAACTCCAAAGCTCTTGTCAGGACAAAAAGTTCAGCTTTCTGGGCTGAGGTGTCTGGGGGAAGAGACCCACTTTCCTTAGGTTCTTCCAGGCTCACTACAGCATATCCTGCTTTCCTCTCTCCCTTTTCTACAAAACTGCTGCCATCTGTGTGCCAGTTTTCCTCTGGGTCAGATAAAGGTGTCTCTGAAAGGTCCCGGCGAGAAGCGTATAACTCGTCTGTGATTTGTATGCATTGGTGATCCAGAGGGGAGGTAGGGGGATCTGGCAGTATGGTTGCTGGATTTAAAGTCTGGCAGACCCTCAACTTTATTTCTGGAGTGTCAAGGAGGAGGGCTTGGTATTGGGTGATCCTTCCCCTTGTCATCCACCTGTCCCCTTTCGTTTCCAAGACTGCTTGCACCCGGTGAGGCGTATACACTGTGGTGGGCTGACCCAGGGTCAGCTTAGATGCCTCCTTAACCATAAGAGCGGTGGCTGCTACTGCCCGGAGGCAAGTGGGCCACCCTCTGGCCACCTCATCTAGTTATTTTGAGAGATAAGCCACAGGTTGTAATACGGGCCCCATCATCTGCTCTAACACCCCAAGAGCAGCTCCTGTCCTTCCAGAAACATAGAGTCTAAAACGCTTCTCCAGGTTGGGGAGGCCTAAAGCTGGGGCTGTAGTGATGGACTCTTTTAGGGCATTAAAGGCCACCTTGCAGGTCTCATACCAGTCGAGTGGCTCTTCGTCTTTCCCCCTTAAATTATCATATAGGGGTCTGGCCAGATTGCCATAATTAGGAACCCAGATCCTGCAAAACCCGGTCCTTCCTAAAAATCCCCTAAGCTGTTGTTTTGTTTGGGGGTACGGGGTATTTAAGATGAGGGATCTCCCCTCGGGGTCAGGCATTCTTTTTCTCTCCGTAATTATAAATCCAAGGTATTTTACTTGGGTTAAGCTAATCTGAGCCTACTTGGGGGATACTCGATAACCCTTTTCATACAGGAAATTTAGCGTTTTAAAAAATGTCCATTTGAGAGCTGGTAAAATCTGGCCTAGCTATGAGCAAGTCATCCACATACTGTATTAGACTACTGTTTGTTAAAGTTAATTCCCTTAGTTCTCTCCCCGAGGAAGTCCCGAAGATATGAGGGCTGTCCCTAAACCCTTGGGGTAGTCGAGTCCAGTCGAGAGTTGTATGGTCTCTCTTGTTTCCAAGTCCCACCACTCAAAAGCAAAGAGTTTTTGGGATTCAGGATGGAGAGGAATGCAAAAGAAAGCACCTTGAAGGTCCAAGACTGAGAAGTACTTGGCATTTCCTGGGACTTGGGATAGGAGGGTATATGGGTTTGGGACTATGGGGTGGATGGGAACCACAGCTTCATTAACAGCTCTTAGATCCTGGACGAATCGGTATGATCCATCTGGTTTTTGAACGGGCAAGATTGGGGTGTTGCAGGGGGACTCACAGCTGATTCGAGTTCCAGTATCTCGGTATTTGTTAACTAATTGTTTAAGACCCTCAAGAGCTACTGGTTTTAAGGGATATTGTCTTTTCCAGGGCTAGGGAGCATTTGGTCTCAGAGAAATCTTTACTGGTGGAACATTTATGGCTAAACCAGGGCTGGAGACATCCCACACCTGGGGATTGACATCATCTAGACAAGGGACAGACTCCTCCTTTTCTGCCTCTGACTGTAAATATTCAGACATAGGCAAAGAAAATTATCGACTTCTCCCTTTGTGTCTCCAAGTCACTCTCATTTGGAGGCGAAAGTATTATTCTCAAAATGGAAAATTTGGAAGCTGCAAACATGAAAAATTTAAAGAGTCACGCAGAGTCTAGTCACTCTAAGCTAACCCCTTAGACATTTATTGACTGATTTCTAGCTTCTCTTCTTTAACCTTTTTTATCTACAGTAATCCTGTGTGTTCCTTTTAGTTAGGGATTCATTTTTAGACTATCCTGACTCTTCCACTACGTTCCAGTTTTGAGTCTGATACACTTAGAGATGTGCCAAGTGCTTCCTGAATACTATAGAATATATTTTATATTTAAAATACTTCCATGCTTATGTAGTGAGTCAATGATTTTAAGTTTATTTGTTACACATTTCAATGTATAAGTCAATGTGTGAACTAACATATTCACGACTTGGAAAAGTTGGCTTTTTTTTTTGCTGTGTGTTTGAACTCCTCACCCGACCAAACGTCATGGAGAGGTCTATAGTTTTTCTAAAATGGTTATAGTGTTGTTTATTTTCTGGTAATTGAATTATGGTGTGAGTTGCAAAGCCTGTGTTTCTGTTCATTTCATTCCGTCTTTTCGGGTTTCTTTCTCTCTCCTGAGTCAGACAGTAATTTCCCATTGGTTGTCCAGTTACCAAGGTTGGTGTCCATGCATCCGTGCTGGTCTCTCCATACATGTCCGGGTGTCCTGTGAAACACTAAGCTTAATTTATTTGGAAATGACCTAGCTGTTCAATACACTGTCATCACTCAGTTGAGCAGAGGGAGAGATATTCAAGTGACAAAACTCCAGAGAAACTAGTGTCAGAGCGCCCCGGCGTGGCATGCGTGCAGGGGGTTGGGGGGAGGGGGACGGGGCGCGGAGCGCGGAGATCTCAGGTGTCCTCCCACCCTGGGCCTCTCCAGGCCCGCCGCTGCTCAGTGGCCTCCCCCCGCCCCCATCGCTTTGGCTGCTCAGGGCCGGGTGGTCTCTGCAGATGCCCGGCATCCTGCCCGAGGCCCCCCCTGCCCACACGCTGTCTTCCAGTCTCTCTCTGCACACTCGACTCTTTCTGCCTCTGTCTCACCTGGCGTGGGTGCGTGCGAGTGCCTGTCCGTGTGCCTGGCTGTCGCTCGTCCGCTCTCTCAGGAAGGTCCTGTGCTGGGCCCGTGGCGTGGGGGCAGGGCGGGCCTCGGTTTGGGGACAGGTCGGGGCTGAGGCACTCCAGGGGGTTTGCACAGCCGGCAGGATCGGATCCTGGGGCCCTGTTGGGCTGCCCCTAAGCTCCAGGAGGCTCCGGGGACTGAAGCCCCGCTCGTCCGGAGCCACCTGACCCTGAGCAGCGAACGGGATGGTGGGTGACAGGGGGTGAGGGGGCACCGAGATGTCCTCGCTGCTCTATCCACCCCCCTCCCCCCACCCCAGGTTCAGCAGGCACGCCAGGCCCCGGCCGGCCGGGCCAGACTGGTGCTGGCCTGGGCTCGCGGTGTGCGGAGAGGGGGCGCCCTCCGCTGGCCGCCGAGCTGCAGGCTCTGGCCGGCCGGAGTCCAGTTGCGGGTCGTGAGGCTCAAGTGCAGCGCGAGCCCGCTCGAGATCTGCAGCCCCAGGCCCGACCGGCAGGTCAGACCGCAAGGGAGGCGCAACGCGGGGCTCCTGCAACGCATGGCAGCCGCCTCGGTCTAAGGCCATACCACCCTGAACGTGCCCTCTCTCCTCTGATCTGGGAAACTGAGCAGGGTCGGGCCTGGTCAGTACTTGGATGGGAGACCGCCTAGTAGTTAGGCGATTTTTTTTGATTTTTCTGAATGCCTACTTCAGAAAGTTAGAATCGGATGACTTCACACAGTAAAACGAATCATATTTTCATACATAATCTTAAGAATCCAGCAGCTGGTCATTCTTTTTCCTGTCCTAACACAGCTAACTGGAAATCAGTTGTAGTAAGTTCTACTGATTTCAGACCCTCATCCCTAAGGGAAGATATATAGGAAAACCCATAATATATCTAAATAAACATGAAAGATACAATGATGAGAAAGAAAAAAATTTCTCAGTGACATCTTAGTTGGTATATGAAACACGATGATTATGAAAGCACAGCCCATAATCAAGTCCAGGCCATGGAAGCCTGTGACTGTCACTGAGTGTTGACTTCCCTTTCAGCTGAGGTCGTAAAAAGTGCTTTGTAAAATTCTGAGGTTTGAAGCACTTGTAACCTCCCGAAGAGACTGCAATCAGAAGGGTTTCTAGAATATCCTGACGCTGTGGTGAGCTCAAGCAATACATACTCCAGAGGACGGAAGACAGACATGTTGGGAAGTGGGGATGACTTCTACTGCACTTAGGGAGGAAGGGCATGTACAAGTGGAGAAGCAACACCTCAGTGATGGAATCTTTAAAGACTCCACACATGGAGAAGGAAATGGCAACCCACTCCAGTATTCTTGCCTGGAAAACTCCATGGGCAGAGGAGTCTGGCGGGCTGAAGTCCACGGGATTCCATGACTGACCGTGTGTGCACGAGGGTGGAGGGAGACGGGCTGGTAGCAAGAAACTGGTAGAAGTAAAAATAAGAAAAAATATAAAATAAAGACTCGATAAATATGACAACGACTGGTAGGAATAAACCTTCAGAAGTGCCTTCTCAGACCTCCCGTCAGAAGCACAAGCGTAATAAAGACACTGAGTTTTCACGGTCTCACACAAAATTAGACTGGTTTATGACAATGGGCAGAGAGGCTCCTCTAAGACATCGTGGCTGGGCTTTACTGGAGGATGCACATCGATTGAGTGCATGGCTGTGTGTTATGGAAATATGTCTTACTGGCAGGGCGAAGGCATCTTCTTGAAGAACACAGCAAATAACACCACAAATTCACGGAACTTGGCTACAATGACAATAGCTGATTTCGTGATGTCTACTGCTTGGCAGAGCTGGGATTGCCTCTGCCTTTAAGTACCTCAGTGGCCAGCTGTGATAGTAGCCATTACTTTCTCACTTAGAAACTTGCCATGTGCACTAGCGCAAGAACAGTGAAAGCTCCCCAGAGAAGCAAGTCAGGCAGACATGCTTCTGTTTTCTCACAGAAGCTGCTTATGACCGGCCCTGCTCACAGACAGATTGCTAATTCCATATCGATAGAAAGTTATGCAGATATTCTTTAGCAACTGAGCCACCAGGGAAGCCCTACTAGCTCAGTTGCTAAAGAATCTGCCTGCAACACAGGAGACCCCACTTTGAATCCTGGGTCGGGAAGATCCGCTGGAGAAAGGATAGGCTACCCACTCCAGTATTCTGGCCTAGAGAATTCTATGGACTGTATAGTCCTTGGGGCTGCAAAGGGTCAGGCACGAACTGAGCCACTTTCACCTGCACATGCAGATATCACTTAAAAAAAAAAAAATGTGGTAACAGATCTAGGACCTCTGTCAAGCTCATGAGTGAGTACTATAAATATAGAGAATCAGCTTTGTCCTGCATAGTTACTACCATCCTGTATTTGCTTTGAGAGGAGTTGAGCTACTCTTGTTACAGAGGAATGATTCTTTACCAACTGAGCCACAAGGGAAGCCCACTAATACTGGAGTTGGTAGACTATCCCTTCTCCAGCAGATCTTCCTGACCCAGGAATTGTACCAGGGTCTCCTGCCTGAGTAACACATATTGGGTAAAAAACGGTGAGGGGGCAGAACTAGGGACATTGATTGGTAAAATCAGTTTTCCTTGTCTAGATGGCTAGCGGACGCGAAAGAAATGTTGGTGTGGATTTAAAAAATTCTTCTGATACGAAACAAAAAATTTACTAGTTCTCTGCAGATCTTTAATGAAGCACAGATATTGTCATTAGATTGCTTTGGTCATATCCGTCTTATCCACATTTATTTTTTAAAATCACATAGAGTGGCTTCAATCACTTGAAGAAACGACAAAAGGTTTCTTTGGTCTCCATTCTATACTGGATTGAGAGAAGGCAGTTGATCAGCATGATGCAGGAGCTCAAGATGTTTTTGGCAAAAACTTGACTAGTCTGTTTAATGATATGGAAGAATGAATTAAGGATGGCAGCACGAAACAGAAGGCCATGCTAGAAGTACACAAGACCTTGTTTGGTAAGTCCAAACATGACTTTTTCTTTCAATTGAAGGATAGTTTCTATACAGAATTTTGTTGCCAAACATCAACGTGAATGAGCCACAGGTGTACATATGTCTCCTCCCTCCTGAACCTCTCTCCCATCTCCTCCTCTCCGTTCCACCCCTCTAGCTTGTTGCAGAGCCCCTGTTTGAGTCCCCTGAGTCACACAGCAAATTGCATTGGCATCTCTTTTAACGTATGGTACTATGTTTCCATGTTCCTCTGCATTCATCTCACCCTCTTCTTCCTCACACCTGCCAGTGTCCATAAGTCTGTTCTCTACATCTGTGACTCCTTGGCTGCCCTGCAAATAATTTCATCAGTACCACCTTTAGTTCAAGCATTTCTTCCCTCGCCCCAAGCATTTCTTATTTCTTATTCCACTCTTACTGTCTTTAGTGTGAGACTGATCTCGAAACTGATATGAAAGTATTATTCTCAGCATGGAAAATTGGGAAGATGCAAACATGAAAAATTTAAAAAGTAACGCAGAGGCTAGTCACTCTAGGCTAACCCCTAAAACATTTATTGACTGATTTCTAGTTTCTCTTCTTTAACCTTTTTGATCTACGTAATCCTGTGTCTTCCTTTTAGTTAGGGATTCATTTTTAGACTATCCTGACACTTCCATTAAATTCCAGTTTGGGGTCTGATACACTTACAGATGTGCCAAGTGCTTCCTGAATACTATAGAACATATTTTATGTTTAAAATACTTCCATGCGTATGTAGTGAGTCAATGATTTTAAGTTTATTTGTTACACATTTCAATGTAAAAGTCAATGTGTGAACTAACATATTTTCAATTTGGAAAAGGTGGCTTTTTTTTGTGTGTGTAAGAACTCCTCACTGGACCAAAGGTCATGGAGAGGTCTATTGTTTTCTAAAATGGTTATAGTGTTGTTGTTTTTTTCGGTAATTGAATTGGTGTGTAAGTTGCAAAGGTTGTGTTTCTGTTCATTTTTTCCATCTGTTCAGGTTTCTTTCTCTCTCCTGAGTAAGACAATAATTTCCCATTGGTTGTCCAGTTACCAAGGTTGGTGTCCATGCATCCGTGCTGGTCTCTGCATTCATGTCCGGGTGTCCTGTGAAACACTAAGCTTAATTTATTTGGAAATGACCTAGCTGTGCAATATACTGTCATCACACAGTTGAGCACAAGGATAAAAATTCAGGTGATCAAACTCCGGAGAAGCTTTTGTCGGAGAGGCGCGTGCGTTCAGGGGGTTGGGGTGGGCGGAGCGCGGACTGCGGATATCTCAGGTGCCCTCCCAACCTGGGCCTCTCCAGGCCTGCCTCTGCTCGGCAGCCTCCCCCCGCCCCCATCGCGTTTGCTGCTCAGGGCCGGGTGGTCTCTGCAGCTGCCCGGCATCCTGCCCGAGGCCCCCCCTGCCCACACGCTGTCTTTCCGTGTCTCTCTGAACCCTCGTCTCATTCTGCCTCTGTCTCAGCTGGCGTGGTTGCGTGCGAGTGACTGTCTGTGTGCCTGGCTGTCGCTCGTCCGCTCTCTCAGGAAGGTCCTGTGCTGGGCCGTGGCGTGGGGGCAGTGCGGACCACGGTTGGGGGACAGGGCGTGGCTGAGGCGCTCCAGGGGGTTTGCACAGCGGGCAGGATGGGCACCTGGGGCCCCGGCTGGGCTGTCCCTAAGCCCGCAGGAGGCTCCGGGGACCGCGAAACCGGGCAGACGCCTCGCTCCTCCGGAGCCACGTGACCCTGAGCAGCGAACGGGATGGTGGGGGGCGGGGGGTGAGGGGGCACCAAGACGTCCTCCCCGCTCAAGCCACCCCCCTCCCTAACCCCCGACAGAGATCCCGCAGCCTCGCCAGGCAGCTCGGGGTCCAGGGAGTGCCCCGGGCCGGTCGAGGCGCGTGCTGGCCGGGGGTGGCGTCCGCTGGTCTCCCAGCTGCAGGGCCTGTCCCGGTTTTTCCAGTCATTTTCAACAGTGACGGTCACCCCACATTGTGAGTCGTCTAGATTTCTCACTGACACCCCTGTTAGGGAGTGGCTTTTTAGACAGATAGGGAAGGTCACTTGGGGGATGTTAGTCATGAGAGAAAATAAGGGCTCAGGTGGGATTGCAGATGTCATCCAGGGGGTAAATAGAGACAGTTGTTGCTGGTACCAAGACATGAAGTTTTTTTTCCCCCTTTGCCCAAAAGGCCATATTATAACCACATGGGGGCGCTGAGTAACAGCCCATAGCTCGGCTGGAAGGGTGGGACTTTGATATTGATACCCTGGGATGGGTTGGACATACCCCCAACCTTTGTCATTAATGCAGATGCAGCCCGGGCTGCTTAGGTTCAGTTGAGAAGCAGTGTGGTTTGCAAGTGAACACGCCTCGTTTAGGGAGAGATCAATAGCCATACAGGGAGATATGATTAGAAAGAGGAAGAACATCATATGATGCATTTTACTTATCTGAGGCAGGATTGATGGGGTTCTGCTTGAACAAGAGCCTGAGATCTTCAACAGGTTCACAGGAATAGCTGTCCTCTGGCTTTGGAGTCTCAGTTTCTGTCTCCCCCTCCTGTAGGCCATAGGGTTTTATTCTAGAATTGCGGACCCAGGCAGATAGACCCTTCACTTTTACAGCAGTTGAAGTCACTAGAACAACCTGATATGGCCCTGTCCATTTCTCGGACAGCTGGTTTGGACTCCCTTTATCTTGCCAGGTCTTTACTGATACTTGATCCCCTGGCTTCACCTGGGGATTTTTCAAGTCTTCCTGTGGTTTGTTCTCCATACCGTTGGAGTTCTTGTTGAAACATTCCCAGGTCAATTATGTGTTTTAAGAGTGTACTGGCATCCGCGTCAAGAAACAAATCAGAAGTTCAGAATGGACGTCCATACATCATTTCATAAGGACTTCACAATAGTGGCCGTTTGGGGCATATCCGTAGCCTCATGAGGGCTATGGGCAGCATATGTGTCCACTTATTATGTCTTTCTTGACATAGATTAGCCAGAGCCCTTTTAAGAGTCTGGTTGGTTCTCTCTACCTTTCCTGAAGCTTGAGGCCTCCAGGATGAGTGGAGCCGGTATTTTATGCCTAAGCATGCGGCTAGGTTCTGGGGTATCGTGGCTGTAAGTGAGGGCCCGTTGTCACTCTGAAGTGACCGAGACAGCCCAAGCCTAGGCACTATCTCCTTCAGCAGAGCTTTACAGACTTCTGTAGCTCTCTCTGTCTCAGTAGGGAACGCTTCGATCCATCCTGTGAATATGTCAATAAAGACTAGCAAATAAGAAAACCCTTGGGTCTTGGGCATGGCTGTAAATTCTACTTGCCAGTCCGCTCCTGGGTATGATCCCCGATGTTGGACAGGTGTAATTAGAGGAGGTCTGGTTTTTGGGATATTTTTTAGACAGGTGTCACAATTTTGTGTGACCTGTTTAACAACCTTAGCTAATTGGCGATGGGAGAGAATAGGCTTAAGCATGATTTCTAGATTATCTTTTCCAAAATTCGTGCTCTTATGTAAGGAGTTAGTAATGTTTTAAACCTGAGAATCAGGGAGTATTATTAGGGCCTGATCAGGCTGAAACCACCCATGTGACCCAATCTCCCAGCCCCGCTCAGCATATCGGGAATGCTCCATGGGGTAAAATCTGGAGTCAGGGTTTCCTTGGGGGAAAGGGGGCAGATAGCAGTGGCAGAGGTAGCTTCCCGGGCAGCTCGTCCTGCCTCTTGATCAGCTTTCCTATTTCCCTGAGCCTCTTTATCTTGCCCCTTTTGGTGACTCTTGCAGTGGATGACAGCTAATTTTGCAGGAAGTTTGACTGCCTCCAGGAGCCTGAGAATGAGCTCTTTGTGTTTAATAGCAGAGCTTCGGGCACTGAGCATCCCTATTTTTTTCCAAATTGCTGCACGGGCATGCAGAATGAGGAAAGCATACTTAGAGTCCATACACACATTAATCCTCTTTCCTTCTCCTAACTCCAAAGCTCTTGTCAGGGCAAAAAGTTCAGCTTTCTGGGCTGAGGTGTCTGGGGGAAGACACCCACTTTCCTTAGTTTCTTCCAGGCTCGCTACAGCATATCCTGCTTTCCTCTCTCCCTTTTCTACAAAACTGCTGCCATCTGTGTGCCAGTTTTCCTCTGGGTCAAATAAAGTTGTCTCTGATAGGTCCCGGCGAGAAGAGTATAACTCGTCTGTGATTTGTATGCATTGGTGATCCAGAGGGGAGGTAGGGGGATCTGGCAGTAAGGTTGCTGGATTTAAAGTCTGGCAGACCCTCAACTTTATTTCTGGAGTGTCAAGGAGGAGGGCTTGGTATTGGGTGATCCTTCCCCCTGTCATCCACCTGTCCCCTTTCGTTTCCAAGAGTGCTTGCACCCGGTGAGGCATATACACTGTGGTGGGCTGACCCAGGGTCAGCTTAGATGCCTCCTTAACCATAAGAGCGGTGGCTGCTACTGCCCGGAGGCAAGTGGGCCACCCTCTGGCCACCTCATCTAGTTATTTTGAGAGATAAGCCACAGGTTGTAATACCGGCACCATCATCTGCTCTAACACTCCAAGAGCAGTTCCTGTCCTTCCAGAAACATAGAGTCTAAAAGGCTTCTCCAGGTTGGGGAGGCCTAAAGCTGGGGCTGTAGTGATGGACTCTTTTAGGGCATTAAAGGCCACCTTGCAGGTCTCATGCCAGTCGAGTGGCTCTTCCTCTTTCCCCCTTAAATTTTCATATAGGGGTCTGGCCAGATTGCCATAATTAGGAATCCAGATCCTGCAAAAATCGGTCCTTCCTAAAAATCCCCTAAGCTGTTGTTTTGTTTGGGGGTACGGGGTATTTAAGATGAGGGATCTCCCCTCGGGGTCAGGCATTCTTTTTCTCTCTGTAATTGTAAATCCAAGGTATTTTACTTGGGTTAAGCTAATCTGAGCCTACTTGGGGGATACTCGATAACCACTTTCATACAGGAAAGTTAGCGTTTTAAATAGTGTCCATTTCAGAGCTGGTAAAATCTGGCCTAGCTATGAGCAAGTCATCCAAATACTGTATTAGACTACTGTTTGTTAAAGTTAATTCCCTTAGTTCTCTCCCCGAGGAAGTCCCGAAGATATGAGGGCTGTGCCTAAACCCTTGGGGTAGTCGAGTCCAGTCGAGAGTTGTATGGTCTCTCTTGTTTCCAAGTCCCGCCACTCAAAAGCAAAGAGTTTTTGGGATTCAGGATGGAGAGGAATGCAAAAGAACGCACCTTGAGGGTCCAAGACTGAGAAGTACTTGGCATTTCCTGGGACTTGGGATAGGAGGTTTGGGACTATGGGGTGGATGGGAACCACAGCTTCATTAACAGCTCTTAGATTCTGGACGAATCGGTAAGATCCATCTGGTTTTTGAACGGGCAAGATTGGGGTGTTGCAGGGGGACTCACAGCTGATTCGAGTTCCAGTATCTTGGTATTTGTTAACTAATTGTTTAAGACCCTCAAGAGCTACTGGTTTTAAGGTATATTGTCTTTTCCAGGGCTAGGGAGCATTTGGTCTCAGAGAAATCTTTACTGGTGGAACATTTATGGCTAAACCAGGGCTGGAGACATCCCACACCTGGGGATTGACATCATCTAGACAAGGGACAGACTCCTCCTCTTCTACCTCTGACTGTAAATATTCAGACATAGGCAAAGAAAATTTTCGACTTCTACCTTTGTGGCCCCAAGTCACTCTGGTTTGGAGGCGAAAGTATTATTCTCAAAATGGAAAATTTGGAAGCTGCAAACATGAAAAATTTAAAGAGTCACGCAGAGGCTAGTCACTCTAAGCTAACCCCTAAGACATTTATTGACTGATTTCTAGCTTCTCTTCTTTAACCTTTTTTATCTACAGTAATCCTCTGTGTTCCTTTTAGTTAGGGATTCATTTTTAGACTATCCTGACTCTTCCACTACGTTCTAGTTTTGGGTCTGATACACTTAGAGATGTGCCAAGTACTTCCTGAATACTATAGAACATATTTTATATTTAAAATACTTCCATGCTTATGTAGTGAGTCAATGATTTTAAGTTTATTTGTTACACATTTCAATGTAAAAGTCAATGTGTGAACTAAAATATTCACGACTTGGAAAAGTTGGCTTTTTTTTTGGTGTGTGTTTAAACTCCTCACCCGACCACAGGTCATGGAGAGGTCTATTGTTTTTCTAAAATGGTTATAGTGTTGTTTATTTTCTGGTAATTGAATTAGGGTGTGAGTTGCAAAGCCTGTGTTTCAGTTCATTTCATTCCATCTGTTCGGGTTTCTTTCTCTCTCCTGAGTCAGACAGTAATTTCCCATTGGTTGTCCAGTTACCAAGGTTGGTGTCCATGCATCCGTGCTGGTCTCTCCATACATGTCCGGGTGTCCTGTGAAACACTAAGCTTAATTTATTTGGAAATGACCTAGCTGTTCAATACACTGTCATCACTCAGTTGAGCAGAGGGATAGAAATTCAAGTGACAAAACTCCAGAGAAACTAGTGTCAGAGCGCCCCGGCGAGGCATGCGTGCAGGGGGTTGGGGGGAGGGGGGCGGGGCGCGGAGCGCGGAGATCTCAGGTGTCCTCCCACCCTGGGCCTCTCCAGGCCCGCCGCTGCTCAGTGGCCTCCCCCCTACCCCATCGCTTTGGCTGCTCAGGGCCGGGTGGTCTCTGCAGCTGCCCGGCACCCTGCCCGAGGCCCCCACTGCCCACACGCTGTCTTCCAATCTCTCTCTGAACCCTCGACTCTTTCTGCCTCTGTCTCACCTGGCGTGGGTGCGTGCGAGTGCCTGTCCGTGTGCCTGGCTGTCGCTCGTCCGCTCTCTCAGGAAGGTCCTGTGCTGGGCCCGTGGCGTGGGGGCAGGGCAGGCCTCGGTTTGGGGACAGGGCGGGGCTGAGGCACTCCAGGGGGTTTGCACAGCCGGCAGGATGGGCGCCTGGGGCCCCGGCTGGGCTGCCCCTAAGCCCGCAGGAGGCTCTGGGGACCGCGGTCCCGGGCCGACGCCCCGCTCGTCCGGAGCCACGTGACCCTGAGCAGCGAACGGGATGGTGGGGGGCGGGGGGTGGGGGGGCACCGAGACGTCCACCCCGCTCAAGCCACCCCCCTCCCCAACCCCCGCCAGAGCTCCCGCAGCCTCGCCAGGCCGCTCGGGGTCCTGGAAGCGCCCCGGGCCGGGCCAGGCGCATGTTGGCCTGGGGTGGCGTCGGCTGGTCTCCCAGCTGCAGGGCCTGTCCCGGTTTTTCCCATCAGTTTCAACAGTGACGGTCACCCCACATTGTGAGTCGTCTAGATTTCTCACTGACACCCCTGTTAGGGAGTGGCTTTTTAGAGAGATAAGGAAGGTCATTTGGGGGATGTTAGTCATGAAAGAAAATAATGGCTCAGGTGGGATTGCAGATGTCATCCAGGGGGTAAATAGAGACAGTTGTTGCTGGTACCAAGACATGAAGTTTTTTCCCCCCTTTTCCCAAAAGGCCATATTACGACCACATGGGGGCGCTGAGTAACAGCCCATAGCTCGGCTGGAAGGGTGGGCCTTTGATAGTCATACCCTGGGATGGGTTGGACATACCCCCAACCTTTGTCATTAATGCAGATGCAGCCCGGGCTGCTTAGGTTGAGTTGAGAAGCAGTGTGGTTTGCAAGTGAACATGCCTCGTTTAGGGAGAGATCAATAGCCATACAGGGAGATATGATTAGAAAGCGGAAGAACATCATATGATGCATTTTACTTATCTGAGGCAGGATTGATGGGGTTCTGCTTGAACAAGAGCCTGAGATCTTCAACAGGTTCACAGGAATAGCTGTCCTCTGGCTTTGGAGTCTCAGTTTCTGTCTCCCCCTCCTGTAGGCCATAGGGTTTTATTCTAGAATTGTGGACCCAGGCAGATAGACCCTTCACTTTTACAGCAGTTGAAGTCACTAGAACAACCTGATATGGCCCTGTCCATTTCTCGGACAGCTGGTTTGGACTCCCTTTATCTTGCCAGGTCTTTACTGATACTTGATCCCCTGGCTTCACCTGGGGATTTTTCAAGTCTTCCTGTGGTTTGTTCTCCATACCGTTGGAGTTCTTGCTGAAACCTTCCCAGGTCAATTATATGTTTTAAGAGTGTATTGGCATCCTCGTCAAGAAACAAATCAGAAGTTAAGAATGGTCGTCCATACATCATTTCATAAGGACTTAACAATAGTGGCCGTTTGGGGGATATCCGTAGCCTCATGAGGGCTATGTGCAGCATATGTGTCCACTTATTATGTGTTTCTGACATAGCTTAGCCAGAGCCCTTTTAAGAGTCTGGTTGGCTCTCTCTACCTTTCCTGAAGCTTGAGGCCTCCAGGATGAGCGGAGCCGGTATTTTATGCCTAAGCATGCGGCTAGGTTCTGGGGTATCGTGGCTGTAAGTGAGGGCCCGTTGTCACTCTGAAGTGACCGAGGTAGCACAAACCTAGGCACTATCTCCTTCAGCAGAGCTTTACAGACTTCTGTAGCTCTCTCAGTCTCAGTAGGGAATGCTTCGATCCATCCTGTGAATGTGTCAATAAAGACTAGCAAGTAAGAAAACCCTTGGGTTTTGGGCATGGCTGTAATTCTACTTGCCAGTCCGCTCCTGGGTATGATCCCTGATGTTGGACAGGTGTAATTAGAGGAGGTCTGGGTTTTGGGTTATTTTTTAGACAGGTGTCACAATTTTGTGTGACCTGTTTAACAACCTTAGCTAACTGCGGATGGGAGAGAATAGGCTTAAGCAAGATTTCTAGATTATCTTTTCCAAAATGGGCGCTCTTATGTTAGGAGTTAGTAATGTTTTAAACCTGAGAATCAGGGAGTATTATTTGGGCCTGATCAGGCTGAAACCACCCATGTGACCCAATCTCCCAGCCCCGCTCAGCATATCGGGAATGTCCCCCTGGGGTAAAATCTGGAGTCAGGGTTTCCTTGGGGAAAAGGGGGCAGATAGCAGTGGCAGAGGTAGCTTCCCCGGCAGATCATCCTGCCTCTTGATCAGCTTTCCTATTACCCTGAGCCTCTTTTTCTTGCCCCTTTTGGTGTCTCTTGCAGTGGATGACAGCTAATTTTGCAGGAAGTTTGACTGCCTCCAGGAGCCTGAGAATGAGCTCTTTGTGTTTAATAGCAGAGATTCGGGCACTGAGCATCCCTCTTTCTTTCCAAATTGCTGCACGGGCATGCAGAATGAGGAAAGCATACTTAGAGTCCATACACACATTAATCCTCTTTCCTTCTCCTAACTCCAAAGCTCTTGTCAGGGCAAAAAGTTCAGCTTTCTGGGCTGAGGTGTCTGGGGGAAGAGACCCACTTTCCTTAGTTTCTTCCAGGCTCGCTACAGCATATCCTGCTTTCCTCTCTCCCTTTTCTACAAAACTGCTGCCATCTGTGTGCCAGTTTTCCTCTGGGTCAGATAAAGGTGTCTCTGATAGGTCCCGGCGAGAAGAGTATAACTCGTCTGTGATTTGTATGCATTGGTGATCCAGAGGGGAGGTAGGGGGATATGGCAGTAAGGTTGCTGGATTTAAAGTCTGGCAGACCCTCAACTTTATTTCTGGAGTGTCAAGGAGGAGGGCTTGGTATTGGGTGATGCTTCCCCCTGTCATCCACCTGTCCCCTTTCGTTTCCAAGACTTCTTCCACCCGGTGTGGCGTATACACTGTGGTGGGCTGACCCAGGGTCAGCTGAGATGTCTCCTTAACCATAAGAGCGGTGGCTGCTACTGCCCGGAGGCAAGTGGGCCACCCTCTGGCCACCTCATCTAGTTATTTTGAGAGATAAGCCACAGGTTGTAATACGGGCCCCATCATCTGCTCTAACACCCCAAGAGCAGTTCCTGTCCTTCAGAAACATAGAGTCTAAAAGGCTTCTCCAGGTTGGGGAGGCCTAAAGCTGGGGCTGTAGTGATGGACTCTTTTAGGGCATTAAAGGCCACCTTGCAGGTCTCATGCCAGTCGAGTGGCTCTTCCTCTTTCCCCCTTAAATTTTCATATAGGGGTCTGGCCAGATTGCCATAATTATTAATCCAGATCCTGCAAAAATCGGTCCTTCCTAAATATCCCCTAAGCTGTTGTTTTGTTTGGGGGTACGGGGTATTTAAGATGAGGGATCTCCCCTCGGGGTCAGGCATTCTTTTTCTCTCCGTAATTGTAAATCCAAGATATTTTACTTGGGTTAAGCTAATCTGAGCCTTCTTGGGGGATACTCGATAACCCTTTTCATACAGGAAAGTTAGCGTTTTAAATAGTGTCCATTTCAGAGCTGGTAAAATCTGGCCTAGCTATGAGCAAGTCATCCACATACTGTATTAGACTACTGTTTGTTAAAGTTAATTCCCTTAGTTCTCTCCCCGAGGAAGTCCCGAAGATATGAGGGTTGTCCCTAAACCCTTGGGGTAGTCGAGTCCAGTGGAGAGCTGTATGGTCTCTCTTGTTTCCAAGTCCTGCCACTCAAAAGCAAAGAGTTTTTGGGATTCAGGATGGAGAGGAATGCAAAAGAAAGCACCTTGAAGGTCCAAGACTAAGAAGTACTTGGCATTTCCTGGGACTTGGAATAGGAGGGTATATGGGTTTGGGATTATGGGGTGGATGGGAACCACAGCTTCATTAACAGCTCTTAGATCCTGGACGAATCGGTAAGATCCATCTGGTTTTTGAACAGGCAAGATTGGGGTGTTGCAGGGGGACTCACAGCTGATTCGAGTTCCAGTATCTCGGTATTTGTTAACTAATGGTCTAAGACCCTCAAGAGCTTCTGGTTTTAAGGGATATTGTCTTTTCCAGGGCTAGGGAGCATTTGGTCTCAGAGAAATCTTTACTGGTGGAACATTTATGGCTAAACCAGGGCTGGAGACATCCCACACCTGGGGATTGAAATCATCTAGACAAGGGACAGACTACTCCTTTTCTACCTCTGACTGTAAATATTCAGATATAGGCAAAGAAAATTATCGACTTCTACCTTTGTGTCCCCAAGTCACTCTGGTTTGGAGGCGAAAGTATTATTCTCAAAATGGAAAATTTGGAAGCTGCAAACATGAAAAATTTAAAGAGTCACGCAGAGGCTAGTCACTCTAAGCTAACCCCTAAGACATTTATTGACTGATTTCTAGCTTCTCTTCTTTAACCTTTTTTATCTACAGTAATCCTGTGTGTTCCTTTTAGTTAGGGATTCATTTTTAGACTATCCTGACTCTTCCACTACGTTCCAGTTTTGGGTCTGATACACGTACAGATGTGCCAAGTGCTTCCTGAATACTATAGAACATATTTTATGTTTAAAATACTTCCATGCTTATGTAGTGAGTCAATGATTTTAAGTTCATTTGTTACACATTTCAATGTAAAAGTCAATGTGTGAACTAAAATATTCACGACTTGGAAAAGTTGGCTTTTTTTTTGATGTGTGTTTGAACTCCTCACCCGATCAAAGGTCATGGAGAGGTCTATTGCTTTTCTAAAATGGTTATAGTGTTGTTTATTTTCTGGTAATTGAATTAGGGTGTGAGTTGCAAAGCTTGTGTTTCTGTTCGTTTCATTCCATCTGTTCGGGTTTTTTCTCTCTCCTGTGTCAGACAGTAATTTCCCATTGGTTGTCCAGTTACCAAGGTTGGTGTCCATGCATCCGTGCTGGTCTCTCCATACATGCCCGGGTGTCCTGTGAAACACTAAGCTTAATTTATTTGGAAATGACCTAGCTGTTCAATACACTCTCATCACTCAGTTGAGCAGAGAGAGAGAAATTCAAGTGACAAAACTCCAGAGAAGCTAGTGTCAGAGCGCCCCGGCGTGGCATGCGTGCAGGGGGTTGGGGGTAGGGGGGCGGGGCGCCGAGCCTGGAAATCTCCGGTGTCCTCCCACCCTGGGCCTCTCCAGGCTCGCCGCTGCTGAGTGGCCTCCCCCCGCCCCCATCGCTTTGGCTGCTCAGGGCCGGGTGGCCTCTGCAGCTGCCTGGCATCCTGCCCGAGTCCCCCCCTGCCCACAAGCTGTCTTCGAGTCTCTCTCTGAACCCTCGTCTCTTTCTGCCTCTGTCTCACTTGGCGTGGCTGCGTGCGAGTGCATGTCCGTGTGCCTGGCTTTTGCTTCTCTGCTCTCTCAGGAAAGACTTGTGCTGGGCCGGCAGAGTGGGGGCAGGGCGGGTCTCGGTAGGGCGAAAAGGCGGGGCTGATGTGCTCCAGGGGGTTGCAGCGGGAAGGATGTGCGCCTGGGGACCCGGCTGGGCTGCCTCTAAGCCTGCAGGAGGCTCCGCGGACCGCGGACCTGGGCCGAAGCCCCGCCCGTCCGGAGCCACGTCACCCTGAGCAGGGAACGGGATGGTGGGGTCAGGGGGTGAGGGGGCCCCGAGATGTCCTTGCTGCTCTACCCACCCCTCCTCCCCCCACCTTTGGTCCCGCAGGCACGCCAGGCCCCGGCCGGGCCAGACGGGTGCTGGTCGGTGCTGGCGGTGTGCGGGGCCGTGGCGCCCTCCTCTGGCCCCCGAGCTGTCGGCCCTGGTTGGTCGGAGTCCAGTCGCGGGTCATGCGGCTCAAGTGCAGCGCGCGCCAGCTCGAGAGCTGTGGCCCCAGGCCCGAAGGGCAGTTCAGAACGCAAGGGAGGAGCAACGCGGAACTCTTGGGCCACCTGACAGCCGCCTCGGTCTAGGGCCATAGCACCCTGAACGTGCCCTATCTCCTCTGATCTGGGAAATTGAGTAGGGCCGGGCCTGTTCAGTACTTGCATGGGAGACCGCCTAGTACTTAGGCGGTTTTGTGATTTTTCTGAATGCCTACTTCAGAAAGTTAGAATCGGATGACTGCACACAGGAAAACGAATAATGTTTTCGTACATAATCTTAAGAATCCAGCAGCTGGTCATTCTTTTTCCTGTCCTAACACAGCTAACTGGAAGTCAGTTGCAGTAAGTTCTACTGACTTAAGACCCTCATCCCTAATGGAAGGTATATAGGAAAACCCATAGGATATCTAAATAAACATGAAAGATAGAACGATGAGAAAAAAAAAAATTCTCAGTGACATCTTAGTTGGTATACGAAACACGATGAATATGAAAGCACAACCCATAATCAAGTCCAGGCCATGGAAGCCTGTGACTTTCACTGAGTGTTGACATCCCTTTCAGCTCAGGTTTTAAAAAGTGCTTTGTAAAATACCTGAGGTTTGAAGCACTTGTAACCTCCTGAAGAGACTGCAATCAGAATACTTTCTAGAATATCCTGATGCTGTGGTGAGCTTAAGCAGTACATTCTGCAGAGGTCGGAAGACAGACATGTTGGGAAGTGGGGATTACTTCTACTGCACTTAGGGAGAAAGGGCATGTACAAGTGGAGAAGCAACACCTCAGTGACGGAATTTTTAAAGACTCCATACATGGAGAAGGAAATGGCAACCCACTCCAGTATTCTTGCCTGGAAAAATCCATGGACAGAGGAGTCTGGTGGGCTGAAGTCCACGGGATTCCATGACTCATCGTGTGTGCACGAGGGTGGAGGGAGACGGGTTTGTAGCAAGAAACTGGTAGAAGTAAAAAATAAGAAAAAATATAAAATAAAGACTCGATAAACATGACAACGACTGGTAGGAATAAACCTTCAGAAGTGCCTTCTCAGACCTTCCGTCAGAAGCACAAGCGTAATAAAGACACTGAGTTTTCACGGTCTCACACAAAATTACACTGGCTTATGACAATGGGCAGAGAGGCTCCTCTAAGACATCGGGGCTGGGCTTTACTGGAGGATGCACATCGATTGAGTGCATGGCTATGTGTTATGGAAATATGTCTTACTGGCAGGGCGAAGGCATCTTCTTGAAGAACACAGCAAATAACACTACAAATTCAAGGAACTTGGCTACAATGACAATAGCTGATTACATATTGGCAACTGCTTGGCAGAGCTGGGTTCGCCTCTCCCATTAAGTACCTCAGTGGCCAGCTGTGAATGTAGCCATTAGTTTCTCACTTAGAAACCCAACCTAATACTTGCGATGTGCACTAGCGCAAGAAAAGTGAAAGTTCCACGGAGAAGCAAGTCAGACAGACATGCTTCTGTTTTCTCACAGAAGCTGCTTAGGACTGGCCCTTCTAACAGACAACTTGCTAATGTAAAATCGATAGACAGTTATGCAGATATTCTTTAGCAACTGAGCCACCAGGGAAACCCTACTAGCTCAGTTGGTAAAGAATCTGCGTGCAACGCAGAAAAACCTGCTTTCAGTCCTGGGTCGGAAAGATCCCCTGGAGAAGGGATAGGCTACCCACTCCAGTATTCTGGCCTAGAGAATTCCACAGACTCTATAGACCTTGGGGCCGCAAAGTGTCAGGCACGAACTGAGCCACTTTCACCTGCACATGCAGCTATTACTTAGAAAAAGAAATGTGGTAACAGATCTAGTACCTCTGTCAAGCTCATGAGTGAGTACTATAAATATACAGAATCAGCTTTGTCCTGCATAGTTATTACCATCCTGTATTTGCTTTGAGAGGAGTTGATCTAGTCTTGTGAAAGAGGAATGATTCTTTACCAACTGAGCCACAAGGAAAGCCCACTAATACTGGAGTGGGTAGCCTATCCCTTCTCCAGCGGATCTTCCTGACCCAGGAACTGAACCAGGGTCTCCTGCCTGAGTAACACATATTGGGTAAAAATCGGTGAGGGAGCATAACGATGGACATTGATTGGTAAACTCAGTTTTCCTTGTCCAGATGGCTAGCGGAGGAGAAATAAACGTTGGCATGCATTTAAAAAATTCTTCTGATACTATATATAAAATTTACTAGTTCTCTGCAGAAGTCTTTAATGAAGCACAGATATTGTCATTAGATTGCTTTGGTCATATCCGTCTTATCCACATTTATTTTTAAAAGTCGCATAGTGTGGCCTCAAATACTTGAAGACACGACAAAAGGTTTCTTTGGTCTCCATTCTAAACTGGATCATGAGAAGGCAGTGGATCAGCATAATGCAGGAGCTCAAGATATTTTTGGCAAAAACTTGACTAGTCTGTTTAATGATATGGAAGAATGAGTTAAGGGTGGCAGCACGAAACAGAAGGCCATGCTAGAAGTACACAAGACCTTGTTTGGTAAGTCCAAACATGACTTTTTCTTTCAATTGAAGGATAGTTGCTTTACAGAATTTTGTTGCCAAACATCAGCATGAATGAGCCATAGGTATATATATGTCTCCTCCCTCCTGAACCTCTCTCCCATTTCCCTCCCCATTCCAACCTTATTTTGTTCCAGAGCCCCTGTTTGAGTCCCCTGAGTCATATAGCAAATTTCATTGGCATCTGTTTTTACATATGGTAATATATTTTCATGTTATTCTGCATTCATCTCACCCTCTCCTTCCTCCCCCTTGCCCATGTCCATAAGTCTGTTCTCTACATCTGTGACTCCTTGGCTGCCCTGCAAATAATTTCATCAGTACCACCATTAGTTCAAGCATTTTTTTTCCCCCAAGCATTTCTTATTTCTTATTCCAGTCTTACTGTCTTTAGTGTGAGACTGACTTCGAAACTGATATGAAAGTATTATTCTCAGCATGGAAAATTTGGAAGATGCAAACATGAAAAATTGAAAAAGTCACGCAGAGGCCTGTCACTCTGAGCTAACCCCTAAAACATTTATTGACTGATTTCTAGTTTCTCTTCTTTAACCTTTTTTATCTACAATAATCCTGTGTATTCCTTTTAGTTAGGGATTCATTTTAGAATATCCTGACTCTTCAACTAAGTTCCAGTTTTGGGTCTCATACAGTGAGACATGTGCCAAATGCTTCCTGAATACTATAGAACATATTTTATGTTTAAAATACTTCCATGCTTATGTAGTGTGTCAATGATTTTAATTTTATTTGTTACACATTTCAATGTAAAAGTCAATGTGTGAACTAACATATTCACGATTTGGAAAAGGTGGCTTTTTTGTCGTGTGCTAGAACTCCTCACCCGACCAAAGGTCATGGAGAGGTCTATTGTTTTTCTAAAATGGTTATAGTGTTGTTGGTTTTTTTATGTTTTTTTGTTTGTTTTTTTTTTGTAATTGAATTAGGGTGTGAGTTGCAAAGTTTGTGTTTCTGTTCATTTCATTCCATCTGTTCGGGTTTCTTTCTCTCTCCTGAGTCAGACAGTAATTTCCCATTGGTTGTCCAGTTACCAAGGTTGGTGTCCATGCATCCGTGCTGGTCTCTGCATTCATGTCCGGCTGTCCTGTGAAACACTAAGCTTAATTTATTTGGAAATGACCTAGCTGTTCAATACACTGTCATCACTCAGTTGAGCACAAGGATAGAAATTCAGGTGACCAAACTCCGGAGAAGCTAGTGTCAGAGCGCCCTGGCGTGGTGTGCGTGCAGTGGGTTGGGAGGACGGGGGCGGGGCGCGGAGCGAGGAGATCTCAGGTGCCCTCGCACCCTGGGCCTCTCCAGGCCCGCCCCTACTCAGCGGCTTCCCCCTGCCCCCATCGCATTCGCTGCTCAGGGCCGGGTGGCCTCTGCAGCTGCCTGGCGTCCTGCCCGAGTCCCCCCCTGCCCACAAGCTGTCTTCGAGTCTCTCTCTGAACCCTCGTCTCTTTCTGCCTCTGTTTCACCTGGCGTGGGTGCGTGCGAGTGCCTGTCCGTGTGCCTGGCTTTCGCCCCTCTGCTCTCTCAGGAAAGACTTGTGCTGGGCCGGCAGAGTGGGGGCAGGGCGGGTCGCGGTAGGGCGAAAAGGCGGGCTGCTGTGCTCGAGGAGGTTTACGAGACGGGCAGGATGTGTGCCTGGGGCCCCGGCTGGGCTGCCTCTAAGCCCGCAGGAGGCTCCGGTGACCGCGGACCCGGGCCGAAGCCCCGCCCGTCTGGAGCCACGTCACCTTTAGCAGCAAAGGGGATGGTGGGGGGCAGGGGGCGAGGGGGCACCGAGACGTCCTCGCTGCTCTACCCATACCCCCTCCCCCCACTCCAGGTCCTGCAGGCACGCCAGGCCCCGGCCGGGCCAGACGGGTGCTGGCCGGGGCTGGCGGTGTGCGGGGCCGAGGCCACCTCCGCTGTCCCCCGAGCTGCCGGCCCTGGTTGGTCGGAGTCCAGTTGCGGGTCTTGCGGCTCAAGTGCAGCGCGCGCCAGCTCGAGAGCTGTGGCCCCAGGCCCGAAGAGCAGGTCAGAACGCAAGGGAGGCACAACGCGGAGCTCTTGGGGCGCCTGACAGCCGCCTCGGTCTAAGGCCATAGCACCCTGAACCTGCCCTATCTCCTCTGATCTGGGAAATTGAGTAGGGCCGGGCCTGGTCAGTACTTGCATGGGAGACCGCCTAGACTTAGGCGGTTTTATAATTTTTCTGAATGCCTACTTCAGAAAGTTAGAATTGGATGACTGCACACAGGAAAACGAATAATGTTTTCGTACTTAATCTTAAGAATCCAGCAGCTGGTCGTTCTTTTTCCTGTCCTAACACAGCCAACTGGAAGTCAGTTGCAGTAAGTTCTACTGACTTAAGACCCTCATCCCTAACGGAAGGTATATAGGAAAACCCATAGTATATCTAAATAAACATGAAAGATAGAACGATGAGAAAATAAAAAATTCTCAGTGACATCTTAGTTGGTATATGAAACACGATGATTATGAAAGCAAAACCCATAATCAAGTCCAGGCCATGGAAGCCTGTGACATTCACTGAGTGTTGACTTCCCTTTCAGCTGAGGTTGTAAAAAGTGCTTTGTAAAATCCTGAGGCTTGAAGCACTTGTAACCTCCTGAAGAGACTGCAATCAGAAGGCTTTCTAGAATATCCTGACGCTGTGGTGAGCTCAAGCAATACATTCTCCAGAGGTCGGAGGACAGACATGTTGGGAAGTGGGGATGACTTCTACTGCACGTAGGGAGAAAGGGCATGTACAAGTGGAGAAGCAACACCTCAGTGACGGAATCTTTTAAGACTCCATACATGGAGAAGTAAATGGCAACCCACTCCAGTATTCTTGCCTGGAAAAATCCATGGACAGAGGTGTCTGGCAGGCTGAAGTCCACGGGA